>NC_091984.1:210139337-210251868 GCF_044704955.1 Pristiophorus japonicus | reverse complement strand
GTCGGGTCGGGAGGAAGCAGGAGCTGGCCGTGGGAGGAGCCTTATCCACGCAGCCTCAGTGAGGCCATTCGGCCAGGGCTAGGGGCTGCGTGCTTCAGGCCCCTTCCCACACAGTTTTGGGTGCCTGGAGCTACTGAACATGCGCGCCCACTGTAGCACGCATGTGCAGAGGTCCCGGCACTGTTTTCAGCACAGGGACCTGGCTCCGCCCCCTACTGCTTGCGCTGCGCTGCGCCGAGGGCCAGAGGACCTGCAGGAAGGTGGAGAATCTGGAGGGTTTTTTTAGGCGCACTTTGTGGCGTGAAAAACGGGCGTCCAGGTCGGGACTGCGCCGTTCTAGGCGCGGCTCGAAACTTGGGCCCATAGAAACAGGAGTAGGCAATTATGCCTCTCGAGTCGGTTGCACATTCAATTGGATCATGGCTGATCTGTACCTCAACTCCATTTTTCTCCATATCCCTTGATCCTCTTGCGCAATAAAAATGTATTGATCTCAGTCTTGAAAATTTCAAATGACCCAACATCTACCATCTTTTGGGGGAAAGAGTGCTCCAGATTTCCACTACTCTGAGAAAAATGCTTCCTGATGTTATTCCTAACTGGCCTAGCTCTAATTTTAAGGTTATGTCCCCTCATTTTGGTTTTCCACATTTTGCTCGTTGCAGAGCAGTGAGGTACTTGTAGGCAATGACACCCATTCCCATAGCAAATGAGCTGAGCTCTTGTCTGAGAAACTCCATAACCCCACTCCCCCCCCCCCCCCCCCCACCAACAGTTCGATTACAGGAACAATACAGTCTACACCCATTAAATCATATTACTTTTTAGTGCTAAATAATTCAAATTATCCAGTAATCAAATTAATTAGCTGTAGCAAACAGCATGTAGTCTTTTTGTAAAGCATAATTCAATTTATGCAGAATCATGCAACTTCAAATTGACAGGAGTAGACTGTATCTGCCAAGGTACATACAGGTGGCAAATGGATCAGATTCCTGACTTGGCAGATAGGAGAGAAATGTTGTGCAGATTATTTTGAATGATCAATTTCTTTGTGGTGCATCTCCAACTTACCTACTGTTGTTCATAACATTGCTGATCGTTATTACTGACTGTTGCTTGTTAATGACTGCCACATAATCGCTAAAAACTAGTTAGCCTTCCTCTTCCTTTTGCCCCATCTTTTCTGCAGGTAATGAGGTGCAGTATCATGGCCATCAGAACCCTTTTAGTAACTCGTGAAAGCAGTTATTTTTCACATGATACATTTGGGGGGGGGGGGGGGGGAGGGCGGAGGTGGGGATTGGGCAACTGCCACTGAGCCTGATCCCGCTCTTGCCCACAGTCCACAATCTCTAACTTTTTAAGGAGGATCATTGGCTAATGATGTGAAGTGGTAATCTAGCTGATTTCACCTCTTTCCCGAGCTCAGGGATAGAGAGACCAGTAGTGCCCCATGGATGTTCAGGCAAAGATCAGCTGACAAAACAGACCTTGGATCCAGGTCTGTATAGCTCAGTATCCTGTCATCTGATGTGTTACCCACTAAGCCAGTGATACAATTTAAGAGGTACTGTAAGTAGCACTTCATTACCATTGCTATAATTACATACATGAGTTCAGTAAAGCTATATTGTGTCGAACTTTGCATAAATGAGTAATCAATGCCCATTCAGTATGGCAATCCTGAAATTAAGATGCTAGATTCGAACATGGACTGAGAATTTCAAGTAATCTTTACCGAGTGTCCCAGCTTTTAAACAAGTCCCCACTGAAGACTTCATCTGAAATGAAAAAGGGAATGGAGAACAAAAAACAACAAGTCTCTGTCCAATTTGTTTGATGTCATGGCAACAGTGTAAAGTGCTAGTTCAGCTGATTTTAACTGTAACGTGCAAGATGTTATCGCAGCTGTATATTATCTGGCAACAGTTCACATAAATAATTCCCAGACAGCTCTTTCTCAGTACCTGTACTATTTACTTACTGGTGTTATTGTATTCTAGGTTTATTAAAAAAAATCAAAGTGTTACATGTATTAGAAAAATGGTATTAATTCCATTGAAAAGAGTTGAATTATGAACAAGCTTACATAAGCTAATCTCTCCTTTCCATAATATTCTGACTAATGCTGTTGATTTTCAACTTTGAATGCCATCTCCCCACACTCAAACTCATCTGTCATAATTTAGAAACATGTTTGCTGATCCACATGATTTGTACAATGCATTTTAGTATCTGATTTGATCAAACATAAACCGGAATTAAAGCCAACTTGTTACACATCAGTTATACATTGAACTTTGTGTAGTAGTTTTTCAGCACATTGGATTCTACTTAAATGTAGCATTAGCTTCCTACAATTTTACATATAAACTCATAGTATACAGTTAATAAGCCAGTTTGTTTTAAAATACTGGCCAATTTATAACAGATCACACATGGTAATTTCCAGTCAAAAGCAACACAATTATAACCAGTAAAATTCTCCATTAATTAGCTGTTCAGCAATAATGACCTAAGCATGCACCAGGGTGCCTTACAGGATATACCTGTGTGTGCGTGCGCGTGCATATATAGTAATATAGGGGCCAAGTTTCGGACTGAGTTGCTTCTGTTTTTTTGGAGCAACTGGTTTAGAATGGAGTATCTTAGAAATTGCAATTCTCGGCATTTAGTTTGCTCCAGTTCTAGTCAGTTGGAACAGTTTCAGTTTGGAACAGATTTTTTTCCCAAAAGGGGGCGTGTCCGGCCACTTACGCCTGTTTTGAAAGTTTAGGCAGTGAAAACATACTCCAAACTAACTTAGAATGGAGTAAGTGTAGATTTTTGTACGCTCAGAAAAACCTTGCCTGCACTTAGAAAATCAGGTGTAGGTTACAAATCAGGCGTAGGGAATGGGGGGGGGGGTTTAAAGGGAAGTTTACAAACATTAAACACTTCAGTTTTACAAATAAAGAGCCATCATCAATAATAAATGATAAATACATCAATAAATCAATCAAAAAAATTAATAAAAAATAAATTAAAAAAAAATCAATAAATAAAACACTTTCTACTTACCGACCGACTGCAGCACCAGGAGCCCTCCAACAGCGTGCTGGGACGGCCACGCCCCCCCCCCCCCCCTCACAAGTGTATATCTGTCAGTGTCTCTATCTCTCTGTCTGTCTGTGTGTCTCTCACACTCTCTGTCTGTCAGTGTCTGTGTTTCTGACAGCAAGTGGGGGGGAGGGAGGAGGAGAGGGGTGAGGGAGGAGGAGAGGGGTGAGGGAGGAGGAGAGGGGTGAGGGAGGAGGAGAGGGGTGAGGGAGGAGGAGAGGGGTGAGGGAGGAGGAGAGGGGTGAGGGAGGAGGAGAGGGGTGAGGGAGGAGGAGAGGGGTGAGGGAGGAGGAGAGGGGTGAGGGAGGAGGAGAGGGGTGAGGGAGGAGGAGAGGGGAGAGGAAGGGAGGGAGAGGGGAAAGGGAGGGAGGCTGAAAGGGCCAAGCCCGGCCCAGCCCGAGACTTTGGTCCCAGCACCGGATTTACAGGTAGGTGGCCGGGGGTCGGGTTGGGTCCGGGGGGGGGAGAAAGAGTGGGAGTCTGTTCGGGTCGGGTCCGGAGGCGGGGGGGGGGGGGGGGGTGGTGCGGGTTCGGGGGCCAGGGAGGGGTCCCTGTTCGGGTCAGGTCTGGTCCGGGGGTGGGTCGGGGGGAGTGGGAGTCTGTTCGGGGTCCGGAGGCGGGGGGTTGGGAGTCTGTTCGGGTCGGGTCTGGAGGCGGGGTGGTGCGCGTTCGGTCGGTCCGGGGGCCAGGGAGGGGTCCCTGTTCGGGTCAGGTCCGGTCCGGGGGTGGGTCGGGGGGAGTTGGAGTCTGTTCGGGTCAGGTCCGGGGGGGGGGGGGGGGGGGGGCGAGATTTGTGAGAAGCAGGAGCTGGGCGTGGGAGGTGCAGCCTGATCCACGCAGCCCCAGTGAGGGCTAGAGGCTGCGTGCTTCGGGCCCCTCCCACACAATTTTGGGCGCCTGGAGCTACTGCACATGCGCGCCCACTGCAGCGCGCATGTGCAGAGGTCCCGGCACTGTTCTCAGCGCAGGGACCTGGCTCCGCCCCCCACAGCTCATGCTGCGCCGCGCCCAGCTCCAGAGGACCTGCAAGGAGCCAGAAAATAGCTAAGTATTTTTTAAGCGCACTTTGTGGCGGGAAAAACGGGCGTCCAGGTCGGGGCTGCGCTGTTCTAGGCGCGGCCCGAAACTTGGGCCCATAATATGGCAACATAGCAAATTAAACTTGTGGGGAACCTATATCTTACTGCTTTGTAGTGCAGTCCCACAGCATGAAAACAGGCTACATGTTCACTTCATCATATCCCACCACTTAAGAACAAACGAGAATATATTTCAGATTTGAAAACCATCCCCAATATACTCTCTGCAAGTTTGTTTCCCCACTGACCTACCATTGTTTTGGTGTTTTTGTTGATATAATAAGACTAAAGGTAAATCAGGCAACAGCGTCAATGAATAGGAAGCATGTTCACCAGGTTGGGGGAGGGAGAAATTAAAATAGAAATGCTGGAAATGCATAGCAGCTCAGTCAGCATCTGAAGGACAAAGATGAGTTAATATTTTGGATGTTTTAACATTTCCAGATGCTAACTGACCAGCAATTTGTGTTTTTATTTCAGCTTTCCATTCAGTTTCTCTTCCCCTTTCTGAAAAAGATTTAATATTTTGTTCAGCTTAAATCGCTGAATATTTTATAGCCTCAACAACTATGTTTTATTATAATGTCTTTTACAACAAGTGGAAGCAATCGTAAAGATTAAATTAATGACTTGTAGAGAATTTTCAAGGCAGTTTCCGTAACGCATTTCTGCCAGAATCTGTAAAAATGATTACACAATGTCTTTACACCTTAGAATGCATGCATTGCATGGTGAATAACTGATTTCTAGACATATGTTACAAGGTCTAACACTTTAAGGGATCAGCTGTCAAAGTTCACAAAACTTGAATAGCTTATTAATTTATGAACCCTGACGGTCCTGCATGACGACAGATTCTTAACCATTTTACATTCCTTATAATGCAAACTTTCACATGGTATTTTGATTTTGCAGTTTGTATCTTCATTACCACCAGTGGGTAAGCTATGCTTCGTAACTTCACATCACAGTGGCTAAATAGTTAAAAGGGATTATGCTGCACATTTGGACGAGGTTTTTATTGGAAAAAGCAAGTCTGGTCCTCACAAAATCAGATTCTAAAATAAATGCAGCGTACATCAACTTTGAATCCTTTATAGTTTGAATATCTGAGTATTTCATTCCAAACAATGATTTTACTTAATGGTCTAGGTCTATTGTTGATACTGATGTATAGAAAAAAATGTGCATTTACTTCTAATCTGAACAAGCTTCAAACAGCCACAAGTTTGGATGCACATTTTTCAGCAGCCCTTATCAAATTTACTCAGTCCATCATGTTTAGTTCTACGATCTTTAACATGATAAGGTATCTGTAATTTGAGGATTTTTCTGTCTTGAGAGTTATGTAAGGACTAATTATGCCAAGAATGACCACACAAAGCTACTGTCATCTTAATTTATTCAGAAGTAATTTTGCCTTGAACTATCCTAAATTATGGCATGGGAATTGTAGCTGCTATTATGATGCTCTTACCTATCAGAGATCTGTTCAATGACTTTAAAGGAATAAAATCAACCTTAGAATCCCATAAGTCCACTTCACATAAAAGCACTTAATTTGTAATATTAAATGCTTTGTAATTGGAGAATTTCTATATCCGCTTCACTGCAATTATGGTTCTCCAGAGTTCTCCCCATTAATCTTGGAATGTATTTGTTGAATTTAATAAAACCCTTACATAGCACAATGATTACTTCCAGCCAAGGCATAACTAAATCCTTATTTTACAGGCAATAAGAACATAAGCAAAAGGAGCAGGAGTAGGCCACCTGGCCCCTCGAGCCTGCTCCGCCATTTAATAAGATCATGGCTGATCTGATCATGGACTCAGCTCCACTTCCCTGTCCGCTCCCCATAACCCTTATCGCTCAAAAATCTGTCTATCTTCGCCTTAAATATATTCAATGACCCAGCCTCCACAGCTCTCTGGGGCAGAGAATGCCATAGATTTACAACTCTCAGAAGAAATTCCTCCTCATCTCAGGTTTAAATGGGCAGCCCCTTATTCTGTGACTATGCCCCCTAGTTTAAGTTACCCCTATGGGTAGAAATATCCTCTCTACATCCACCTTGTCGAGCCCCCTCATTAACTTTTATGTTTCGATAAGATCACCGCTCATTCTTCTGAACTCCAATCTGTATAGGCTCAACCTATCTTCATAAATCAACACCCTCATCTCCGGAATCAACCTAGTGAACCTTCTCTGAACAGCCTCCAATGCAAGTATATCCTTCCTTAAATATGGAGACCAAAACTGTACGCAGTACTCTAAGTGTGGCCTCACCAATGCCCTGTACAATTGTTACAGGACTTCTGTTTTTATACCCTATCCCCCTTGCAATAAAGGCCAACATGCCATTTGCCTTCCTGATTATTTGCTGTACCTGCATACTAACTTTTTGTGTTTCATGCACAAGGACCCCCAGGTCTCTGTACTGTAGCACTTTGCAATTTTTCTCCATTTAAATTATAACTTGCTTTTCTATTTTTACTGCCAAAGTGGATAACCTTACATTTCCTCACATTGCCAAATTTTTGCCCACTCACTTAGCCTGTCTATATCCCTTTGCAGATTTTGTGTGTCCTCCTCACAATTTGCTTTCCCACCCATCTTTGTATCATCAGCAAACTTGGCTACATTATACTCGGTCCCTTCATCCAAGTCATTAATATAGATTGTATATAGTTGAGGACCTAGCACCGATCCCTGCGGCACCCCACTAGTCACTGTTTGCCAACCGGAAAATGACCCATTTATTCCGACTCTCTGTTTTCTGTTAGTTAGCTAATCCTCTATCCATGCTAATATATTACCCTCAACCCCGTGAACTTTTATCTTGTGCAGTAACCTTTTATGTGGCACCTTATCGAATGCCTTCTGGAAATCCAAATACACTACATCCACTGTTTCCCCCTTATCCACCCTGCTCGTTACATCCTCAAAGAACTCCAGCAAATTTGTCAAACATGATTTCCCTTTCATAAAACTATGCTGACTCTGCTTGATTGAATTATGCTTTTCCAAATGTCCCGCTACTGCTTCCTTAATAATGGACTCCAGCATTTTCCCAACAACAAATGTTAGGCCAACTGGTTTATAGTTTCCTGCTTTTTGTCTGCCTCCTTTTTTTAAAAATAGGGGCAGTACATTTGCAGTTTTCCAATCTGCTGGGACCCCCCCAGAATCCAGGGAATTTTTGTAGATTACAACCAATGCATCCACTATCTCTGCAGCCACTTCTTTTAAGACCCTAGGATATAAGCCATCAGGTCCAGGGGCCTTGTCCGACTTTAGTCCCATTATTTTGCTGAGTACTATTTCATTAGTGATAGCGATTGTATTAAGTTCCTTCCTCCCGACAGCCCCTTGATTATCCACTATTGGGATGTTTTTAGTGTCTTCTACCGTGAAGACCGATACAAAATATTAGTTCGTCTCTGCCATTTTCCTGTTCTCCATTATTAATTCCCCAGTCTCATCCTCTCGGGGACCAACATTTACTTTAGCCACTTTTTTCCTTTTTACGTACCTGTAGAAACTCTTACTATCTGTTTTTATATTTCGTGCTAATTTACTTTCATAATCTAGCTTCCCTCTTTCATTTTTTTTAGTCGTTCTTTGTCAAGCTTTCAGAATCTACATGTAGGCACAACATATGACTTCCAACTGTTGACAATTTGCAAATTATTATTTTACAAGCTTAGTGAAGGTTATTACAGCATAAAGTATTAAGTCACTTTGAGGAATCTTAACTAAGAACCTTGTTGACTTTAATCTTAAGAGTAAAACTGAAATCAAGCAGCAACATAGAAATGATACAACATCCCTCAAAATAGAGAAATAATTGTAGGCAATGTTGTGAGGAACACTCATCTTACCTTCAAAATAGTCTTTTTTATTAACCTTTAGCTAGTTTCCTGAAGGAATTGCTAACTCAAGACAAGTGTTTTTCTTCTAACCCTGGGAAACAGTCAGGCTTATACCAGGAACAAGTTATTTTACTCCTATCCAATTATTTTTGGAGCCATTCCCCACCATTATAATTATACATGGCATATATTTTTGGAGAAGTTCGACCTTTCAAAATATTCTAATGTACAAAAGTTTCCAACTATTATTAGCATAATTCAAGGTTTAATACTTACTTCCATGGTCAATCACCATCAAGGCTTAATAATTTCCTTATCACCGAGAGCATGCAGAAACCAAGCGCAGGCAGCGGAAGGAGCGTGTGGCAAACCAGTCCCACTCACCCTTTCCTTCAACAACTGTCTGCCCCACCTGTGACAGAGACTGTAATTCCCGTATTGGACTGTTCAGTCACCTAAGAACTCACTTTTAGAGTGGAAGCAAACCTTCCTCGATTTTGTGGGGCTGCCTATGATGATGATGATGATGATTAATAATTTTCTACTATTAAAAACATTTATATACCAAAGTCACAAAACAAGTGTTGCTCACTATTTATTCTGCATTCTATGTGACAATAATTGTATCTCAATGCCATTAATCTAGGTTAAAGCAACAGATTTACTTTTGTACATACAGTAACAGCGATCACAGGAAAAATTTGCAATACTCAAAGAAATTGTAAACGTCCGCAATACAAGAATACTTAATGGATTAGAAAATAACTAGGAATGATCAAGTGGTTTAAATTAAAAATTATAATTGACTATGAAGTTTGAGGGCTGCTTTGTTCAATTTTTACAGATTTTTTGGCTCGTAGATGATATGACAGCAGACAATGGGCAACTGGACAGTCCAAACAGATGATGCCCGATGATGTCACAGGAAAGGATCAAGAATTGTAATGCAATCACTGCAGGTCCGCTAAGTGATGGGAGTTGATTACTCCAAATACATACACAAATAAAATTTGTTTTTTGCTCATTTAAACCAGGCTGCATGAGAAATAGTGTAATACTTTATAGCCCCATTTACATTTGCTCATTCAGATCCTAATCTATAAAACCCTAAAAATATAATCATGACATAGCAACTCCCAAAATGTATTTTTGCCATTTAATTAACCAGGTAGACCAAAGGCCAATGACCAGTGCATTGACTGAAAACATTTTTTGGACAAGTTGGAGTTTACTCAGTTTAACAATAACATATTATAGAAGACAGCAAGGGTGCGCTTATAGCGCTACTGTGAAGCAGTTTCCACTTTGCAGCAATGATCTGGAACCTGCCCAGCCTGGCTCTGAAGTGAAGCGGTGCGAAAATCCTGGAGCAGGTAGTCACATTACTTGGGTTTACCACATGGAATATAACCCTACTACAGTATCAAATCTGCTTTCAGAAGTGTTGAGCAGGTCATATGGATCTTTTGGTCACTTTATAAATTTACCTAGAGTTGACTGAAATATTTAGAGCGTAGAGATACCCTATTTGAATTATTAAAACATTAAAAATTTAACAACAGAGAGGGGAGCCCTGCACATGCCTGTAGGAATGTTAATGTAGAATTGTACAAATGTCCGGAGTTCTGGGCGGAAGAGCGAGAAAGTATAAATGATATACTGGCAGGCTAGAACTCGCTTCCAACCAGTACCTGCAGTAAAAAATGCACATTGAACTTAAATGTAGCACAATTATGGTGATTTAATATAACAGAATTACTTAATGCTTTAAAAAAACCCCGAGAGATTTAATTACCAAAAAAATCAATCAGAAAGTCCTAGTTTACACAAGAAGAAATAAATAAGGACACAATTACTCATTATCGTTGTTTAATATTAGATCAGCAAACTTTCCTATGTAATACTGCAGGTTCTGTTGTTTGACCAAACAGGTCTTCAGATTCCAGACTTTTTAAAAAAAACCTACTGTTCTAGGTTATAAAAAATAACTGTCAAATGCTAACATTTGGATACCTCCACATAGATGAAAAGGACCACCACAATGGTTAGTACAATTTTAAATGAAAAATCAATATATCTGATATATATTATAATTGCTAACAGATACATGCAATTTTAAGACAGCAATCCAATCTCAGGTTTCAGATGATTAACACAGACTGACTGAGCTCTGCTCTTATGGTTCAGGAGGTCATTGAACCCTAAAATTGGATTACTGTCTTGTAATTCACTTACAGGTATCCATTATCCATTACATACAACTGTTACCAAATTCTAATTTTTAAACTGTAGAAGCTTTATTTTATTTTTGTCCTCGAAATACACTAGACATTTAATCCCTAGGCTGCCATGAGTAAATATCCTTAGATTAACTACAGCAGATTGAAATGCACTGAATTGAACAGGACTGTATTAAAACTAGGCAACTAAAATTACACCGTCTTAATTTGCCAGACAATTGAAGATTATACAAGTCATTAAAATGGTGTTTCACACATAGGGGTTTATAAAATTTGTAAAAAGCCTGTACACAAAATACACAAATCTGGTCAAAATGACTTCAGTTTTCTTACTTGCATTTTACCCTACAGTACATTAGTCTGCCCCAGTTATCCAGTCATTTAGATTCCTTTTCTGGAGGTTTGATTCCTGCCTTGTACTTGGAAAACCAGATCAGTTTACCACAGATTGAAAGAGCTGGAACAACAAAGTAGGCTGTCTGGACTGAATGAGACTGGCACAAACAGACCTACATTTTCTTGTAATATTCTAATGGAGGCCAGTTAGTGAAAGAAGAAACAACTTAGGAATGTCTGTCTGTTTACTGGAATCCCTCCTAGAATCCGGGTTCCCTGTGATAGCCTCCCAGCTTAAGAAACTGCGACTATATCCCACTACATTGAACCATCGAAGGATGGTTGCCTTTCCTGTTGATGTTCCTCAAGATCCTAATACTATTGCCTGTATCATCTACATACTAGAAAATACAATATGACACTGAACTATTACCACCTGGTACCAGAGATGATACTGCTGCAGCCAAGTGCACACAGCTTGACAAATGCTGCACAAGACTCATTATAATGGTAGCCGTGGTGTTGAAGAAATATTTAATATAATCTTGGAGAATTTCTTTGATCGACAAATTGCTCGTGTTTGCAGGAGGATGTGTTAGTAATGAACTAGTTTGCTCTGTTATATATCAGTATTGATTGTGATGAGAACTTTGATTAATGCCAAGCTGTTGCGAATGATTACAGAAGAGTAATGATAATATTACAACATGTTGAGCAAGAAATTCAATGCTTTCATCACTTTTTCAGCTCTAATGTTGAGCAGCTACAGAACTCTTAAGTGTGACTGAAGCGGGAAGAGGTGAAGACATTGGTGCATTCTCCCTGATCCTGTGAGTTAACATGGAGCCATTACTTTGCCAGTGAATCCTTTTTGAGGGAGATTCCTCCCTGAATTCAATGTTTTTTTTCTGACCTGCAGTTAGATATACATTTCCTAGATAACTGGAGCTTAATAATTCAAGTAAAATACTTTTAAGTCAATAAAAAATGCTTACAACAGTCTTCATAAATTACAATATTAAAAGTAGTTGAAGTTTATTGTGACCAGCATTCCCAGGGCCTCTGATCCAATTTAACTTTGTTTAGCCTTTTGTAAATGATACAGATCCACTGTATCGCTAATCTCCTCCATCCTTGTAGCCCCTTCCAAATGCTCTTTAATTCCAAACTTTTGAATCCCCACTCCAGCTTCACATTTTGCAGCCTTGATTCTACTCTTTCTACACGATGACTGGGATTTTGCCAACTGAGGTGAGTTTAATGCGGGCGACATTGATGCAACGTGGGAAACTCACTCTGAAGTACAGCCCGCCTTCTCCTTTCAATCTTCCGTGGCTTGTTAAGCCCACCCTGTGGGTTTCCTGGCCAATTAACTGGAAGCAGGTCTGATGACATCATCTGATGATGCGTCATCAGCCGGTTTTCTTAAAGGGACCATGCCTAACATTTTTTGGACGGTCTATCTGCCAGTCTTTTATAGCATTAAGCTACTGCAAATACTGACAAACATCATCATAGGCAGTCCCTCAAAATTGAGGAAGACTTGCTTCCACTCAAAGGGAGTTCTCAGGTGGCTGTACAGTCCAATGCGGGAATTACAGTCTCTGTAATAGGTGGGGCAGACAGTGGTTGAAGGAAAGGGTGGGTGGAGTGCCTAGTTTGCCGCACTCTTCTTCCGCTGTCTGCTCTTGGTTTCTTCATGCTCTCGGCGATGAGACTCCAGTTGCTCAGCGCCCTCCCGGATGGCTCTTCCTCCACTTTGGGCGGTCTTGGGCCAGGGATTCACAGATGCTGGTGGGGATGTTAAAACCTCCTTGATAAAGTGTGAGGGTGTCTTTGAAACATTTCCTCTGCCCACCTGGGGCTTACTTGCCGTGCAGGAGTTCCGAGTAGAGCACATGCTTAGGGAGTCTTGTGTCGGGCATATGGACGATGTGGCCTGCCCAACGGAGCTGATCGAGTGTGGTCAGCGCTTCAATGCTGGGGATGTTGGCCTGGGCGAGGACACTGACACTGACTCCCAGTGGATTTGCAGGATCTTGTGGAGGCAGCGCTGGTGGTACTTCTCCAGCGCTTTGAGGTGTCTGTTGTATATAGTCCACGTCTCAGCTATATAGGAGGGTGGGGACTGGGGGGGCGGGGGGCAGGTATCACTACTGACCTGTAGGACATAAGCTTATTGCCAGATTTGAGGTCCTGGTCTTCCTCAGGCGATCGAAGGCTGCGCTGGCACACCGGAGGCAGTGTTGGACCTAGTCATCGATGTCTGGCCTTGCTGATAGTAGGCTCTCGAGGTATGGAAAATGGTCCACATTGTCAAAGGCCGAGCCGTAGATTTCGATGACCAGGGGGCAGTGCTGTGTAGCGGGCTCAGGTTGGTGGAGGACCTTTGTCTTTCAGATGTTTAGCTTAAGGCCCATACTTTCGTACACCTCGGTGAAGGTGTTGACGATGGCTTGGACTTTGGCATCTGTGTGTGCACAGACGCAAGTGCCATCCGCGTACTGTGGTTTGATAACAGAGGATGGGATGACCTTGGATGTAGCCTGGCAGCGACGTAGGTTGAACAGGTTCCCCTTGGTTCTATAGTTTAGTTCCACTCCAGTGGGGAGCTTGTTGATAGTGAGATGGAGCATTGCTACAACGAAGATCGAGAAGAGCGTTGATGCGATGATGCAGCCCTGCTTGACCCCAGTCCGGTCGTGGATTGGGTCTGTGGTGGATCCGTTGGTCAGGATCACGGCTTGCATGTCATCGTGGAGCAGCGGAGGATAGTGACAAACTTTTGGGGCAGTCGAAACGGAGGAGGACGCTCCATAGTCCCTCACGGTTGACAGTGTCAAAGGCCTTTGTGAGGTCAAAGGCGGCTATGTTGGTGCTATTCCCTGCATTTCTCTTGTAGTTGTCGCACAATGAAGGTCATGTCCATTGTACCCCTTAGTGGACGGAATCCGCATTGTGACTCTGGGAGGAGCTCTTCAGCCACAGGGAGAAGACAGTTGAGGAGGATTTTTGCGATGACTTGCCCTGTGGCCGACAGCAGGGAGATTCCTCTGTAGTTGCCGCAGTCGGACTTGTCCCCTTTTTTGAAGATGGTCACAATTACGTAATCTCAGATCTCCTGGCATGCTCTCCTCCTTCCAGATAAGAGAGATGAGGTCACGCATTTGTGCCAATAGTGCTTCTCTGCCATTCTTTAGTGACTCAGGGAGATTCCATTTGCTCCTGATGCCTTGTTCTTGAGCTGATGGATGGCCTTTTCTACCTCGTGCAGGGCTGGGGTTTTGCTGAGATGGTGGTGGGTAGCATGCTGCGGGATGGAGTCGAGGACACTCGTGTCGAAGGCAGAGTCTCGGCTAAGGAGATCTTCGAAGTGCTCTTTCCAGCGGGCCCTGACTGCCTTGGTGTCCTTAATGGGTGCCTCTCCGTTCTTGGCCAGCAGTGGAGTGGGGCCTTGGGTGCTTGGGCCGTAGGTGGTCTTGACTGCGCTGAAGAATCCTCACATGTCATGGTTGTCGGCCAGCTGCTGGATCTCCTGTGCTTTCTTCACCCACCATCTATTCTTTAGGTCGTGGCGGCATCCTGGCCTCCCCCCGGTGACGTTTTGGCCTCCACCCCTCCGGCCGCTAGTCGCACACAGCTGCGGAGCCTCGTTGAGAACGTGGTGAGTGTGATGGCGACAGCCTCTCCTCCTTCCACGATCTCTGGCTATCCCATTGCCTGCCCACGGCCAGGAGCTAACACCTGGAAGAGGGAAGCATGACCTCAAATCTCTCAGCCTCACTCTCCACACCTCGGATCTCTCACCAGCTCACCGAAAGGCGCTGCTCAGCATCGAAATTATGGTTCACAACTCACCATAGGGCAACTAGGCCCACACAGTAGAGCCTGGACTCCAGTCGTCTTGGACCCCCTTGCCACTGGATCAAGACCTTGCTCTGCCAAGCCCGTGTGGTAGCCAGTGTGCAACGGCCACCCCACGTTAAAAGAACTCACGCAGAGGCATCTTCCACCCTTCAAAATAAAGTTCGGGACTGAAACACTGTACAAAGGTGCACAGCTGCACCCAGGCTCTCCCATGACTCCCTCCAGATGCTTATGGAGTGCAATGCAAGGAGATTCTCTTCCATTCCAATGGACAAAAAATACCTCGCCAGGAGATCAACGCAGCCTGGTTGCACATTGCACAAGGGCACAAGCAGGGATGTCGTCAGGAGGAGCTGGCTGCAGTGGTGCAAACCTTTCAATGATCTCAGTAGATCACGAAAAGTTACTGCAAAGCCACATTCAACCTCATCCTGCTGTGGCACTCATCACATCCCCATCACTCTCAGCCTTCCCTACTCTACCCCTGCACATCCTTACTCACACCAACTTACCCATCCCTCTCTGTCTATCTGCACAATCAGTTCCCCGTTTCACTAGCTACCCCTCACACTCACCCTTGTCCATGTCCAATCATACCAACTAACAACACACAAGGGTAGACACTTGGGTCCTTTAGCCAATGTTCATGTATAGTTAATATTAATGTCTTGTCAAACATTGAAATCTTTATTTTCAGGACTGTGTGTTCTTGGACAGATTCGTGGACACCTTTGGAAGTGGCTTAGTGTTGCAGTAAATGGTGAGACACAAGCTGTTAGAAATTAAGGAAGTCTAAAAATGTATAAAACTGATACGAATACTGTGTTTAAATCATTGTTTTGGACTGGAGACGAGGTGTCTACGTAGAATGAGAGAGAAATGCTTAGAAATGCTAATTATCTGTGGTTCTCAAGTAAAAGCTTCAGTTTGTTTATATATCTTAAGGCAATTTGTATAGGAAAGGCTTAGAATCGAAGGAAGTTTTTTGAAATTAACGCAGACGCAGGCAGTTCACTACGTCGTAAAGAAGTTGAGGTGACAAAGCTCTGGTTTGGACCTCATAGTTGAATGGATAGAGGACGAGGCTTTGTATTGATTGTACCTGAGGGGAATAGAGACAGAGAGAGATGAAAGGAATTCTACAGAAAAGTGTTTCTGATAATGGTATAAACAATGACATGTGGCCAAAATTGACATCTTTAGGACCGACTTTGTTTCAAGAATCGAAACAAAGAACTAGAAGTCTTATTGGATATGAAGTTTTTAGGGGAACCTCTATAGGTCAAAAGATCTTGTCAATATTCAGGTTCAGGCCCACCCCTAAAAATAGGTTAAAGTGACCTCCTGGAAGCTTGTAGTCACAAACAGATGAAAAATAGAGAGAAAAGAAAGAGCGAGAGAGAAAGAGCGAGAGAGAAAGGGCGAGAGAGAGAAGGAAGCCCAAGACGATAGGAAGAACAGAATTGCTCACATGTGTCAATCGCCTGTCCGATCAAATCGATTTCAACTATTGTTACGGTTGTATGTTTTTACTGTATAACGAATGTGTTATATTCCGTCTTAAACTCTGATTAAACACAATTATCCACCATATTGGTTTGCACTCAAACCTGATTATTTAAAGTGACCAGAAATAGCTGTAAAGAGGCATTTTCTAACAAAGCTTCCTCCCCACAATGGTGATGAATGTGAAAGGAATGGGTTGGGCATTGCAGGGATGCTTTATGGAGCTGGTGTGGGGTGGTGCCAACCTGGCGCATCATGTGGCAGTCAGGGTGTACAGGGTGAAGTGAAGTAAATGTGGCCATGTGAGGCCATCACTGGCCTCCCAGGCAGCAATGTGGTCGGGTGCTGATGCCCTGTGTACTGTGCAGTATGTGATTGCGGAGAAGGTTGGGTGTTGTTGCTAGCAATGTTGGTGTTGGGGCTGATCGTGGTGGGATTCTAAGGACCAAGGTGATATTTTTTTCCAAGGGCACCGATGCTGCTGGAATAGATGGCAGGTGAGGTTGAAATGACAGAAGCACCGTGTCAATGGAGAGAGAGGTTGCTCCAAGGAGGAGACAGCGAATAGCGAGTTCACTGCAAACACATCCAAAGTGCATACAGTTCAAAAGTCTCTTCCAAAACCTGAAGGCTTGAGCTTCTGACATTGGAAAGTGAACAGCTGTGAAATGGTAGCTTTTATACCACTTCTACAGTTGTGAACTAGCCAAAGCAATAGAGAGTCACTGAGAACCCGACTCCACTTACCTGGTGTGAAACCCAAGGGATGGTAAACCTGTCAAAAGGTTATCAAAATTCTAAGTGCCTGCTTTTAAGCCTCTTAACTAGCATTTAAGAACCTTTTAATAATGTTAATTACCTGTCCGCCACTTGCTGTCGGGTCTGATATCCGAATGCAGATCTGACAGCTGAGAAACTCACACAGAGGCGGGTTCAGAGCAGGATCCCAACCCATTGTCAATCAGGGCCATTTTGACAGTGGACTCGCCTCCACTCACACGTAGAACTGGGAAGATTCATGCCTATATGTATATTTTTAAAAACCTCAGGACCCATTTCTTTGAGCAAGCTTTAGGTCATCCCAGCCATCTCTTTCAGCTTACCTTTTCCTTGCATCTTTTTATGTAGTGCCTTGGGACCTTTCTTATGTTGAAAGGTGCTATGTAAATGGCATCTGTTGTTGTAGGTGACTGAAGGTGCATTCTATGTTGATGCTCCCCATCAGCTTAGGGAAAAAGATGAAGGGGCGGCTTTTCGGTTCCTACCCGCTCTGTTTTTACGTCCCGGAGCGGCGGCAGTGAGGTCACTTGTGTGGGCGGTCAGCTTCCAGCGCCCGGCAGCGATCCTCGTGTCCGGTTTTGCGGTGGCGCACAGCAGCACCACCTGAAGAGCTGCACCCGGTGTGCAACGCCCCTGCCGCGGGTTTTGACTGTTGCTCGACCCGTACACCCCGAAGTGCGCACCCCAGTCAACGCCTGGGAAATCAGAGCGGTCCAACAATACTGACGGCGGAGAGATAGGTAATGGATTCCTAAGGTAAGTGTGATTAAACATTTTTTTTAAAGAAAAAACAAAGAAAAAACAAAGATGTGTGTTGTGGTGGCATGGGCAATGTTTTGGGAATGCTTTTGTGGCTTTAAAAAAAAAAAGCCCCTACCCCAGGCGTCTCTCGGAGCGCTACCGGCCTGGCTCTTTAACTCGGGTGTTGCCCATGCTAGCGCCCAAGTGAGGTGTACAACCCCTTCCTTAGCGCTGCGCCCCCTGACTCAGGGCCCAATGTCACTTACTGATGCACAAACTGTTCCTGGGCACAAACTTTACCGTTCCGCCACCATTACCGTCCCAAAAGTATCAAAGCCTAAAATCTAGCCCCAAGTGTTCCCTTAGCCAATCAGAATTGCAACATGCCAAGAATGATGTGTGTGTTAATTGGGTTGGACCAGTTTCATCTTGGGCTATGGGGGCAATTGTCAGGTCTAACTGGATTCAACCCTAAATTCAAAAGGTTTAAACATACAAGCCTTGTACAATCAAAAATTTGAATATTAATACAAAAACATAAAAGCAGAATTCAATAAATGTAACTGATTACTGGCTCTCAGTGTTTTTTTTAAATAGAAACTAAAGTTAATTGCTGCTATGTTTTTCAAAGGCTTAAAATTATGAGAACATGGTACACAGTAGAAAATGTTCAGCGCTATTTCACATATCTGCAACATTATAATGTGAGTGATGTAAAATATTACCACTGGGGATGGTTTACAGTAGAAATGCAAAAGCAGAAAGCCATTCGAAGGCAGCTATGAAAATAAATGCATCAGCTGTTAAGTTGTACTAAAACTAACTTCATCAAGTAGCAGCAGCACAGGATCCATAACAAGAGCCCTGGCGATAGCAATCCTCTGCTTCTGGCCTCCTGAAAGTCTGATTCCACGCTCTCCGACAATAGTGTCATATCCATGCTATGGGATAAAAAGCAACAAAAAAAAAAATATTGCTGATATTTGCTCCATAAACTCTTGTAATAATAATGATCAAGTAACAGGACAGAAAAAACAGCACTATACATAAAAATTAAACTTCTTCTCGGCTGCACCGAATCACCATTCTCAGCATCTTCTCCTGAACCTGATGAAGTATGGTTCCATGACTACGCAGACAAGTGGCCATAGTTGAGCTCGAGAAAGTTAGTGTTGGCAATATTGGAGCAGATTATTTGGCTATCGACACTGCTCTGTCATTTTATTAGCCAAGAGATCTTTATCTCGTCAATGCCAATTTGTTGCCCTCTGCTCAGCCACAGGGGCATCACAGCCTAGGTCGACACTATCCTTATCTAATGCCCATATAAAAGTACCTTCCAATAAATGAGTTACTTCTCCAACACCCTCCGGAGTTCCACTCTACCCAACTCCCAAACTGCACCAAGTAATGTTACTCCCATCTTAACCAATCCCCACTGGCTATACTGTACTCAAATGCACTGAATAATCTGTTCATGGCCTCATTCCATCCTATCTCTGCAACTTCGTCCAGTTTTACATTCTAGCACCTACTCATTGGTCCTCAGATTCTGGTCTCCTGCACATTCTCTCTCTTTCTCTTCTGTCCCCCCACCCCCACCCCTCAGAGTGCTTTTCCATATGTGGCAGAGTCTTCAGCCACCTTAACCCTACTCTCCAGAATTCCCTCCTTAAACCTCTTTAGCTTGATATTTCTCTCCCTGCCTTTACAAATGTCCCTTAAAGCCTATATTTTTGACTATGCCATCTGTCCCAACTCTTCCATTCTTGCTCAATGTCTGTACATTCCAACCAAAAGTGAATACCCTTCAAAAGTTCTTAATTGGCTGTAAAGTGGTTTGGGACGTCCTGAGGTCGTTAAATAATTGCAAGTCTTTCTTTCTTCTTCTATATATGTAGAGTTTTGGAACATTTTATTACATTAAAGGAAATATATAAATGCAAGCTGCTGATGAGGAAATAAGAACACTGGCTGATCTTTTTTCCACTCTCTGAAGCCAACAACTGACACCCTGGTTGATTCATTTCCTGATTGTTGAATTAGCAACACCACAGATCAGGGATTGAGCCTTGCACACTACTTATAATTGGAAATTATTTATGTAGTAAATATTCATGGTTTACAATTTCTTGCTTTTAATATTGTCTAATCGTATAGAATTTATGACATGTACAATTTAGTAGGTTCCTGATAAATGATCCCAAAAAAGCAATTCTGGAACACAAAACTTTCAGATAGCCCGTCCCCTCCAGAATACAGCCCGGGGAGGTGCAGTATGTTGTCCTTCTCTCCACCAGTCTCCGATTTTAAGGAGTGGGCAGTGGTGGGGGGGGGGGGCGGGTCAAAAAGGGCAAGATACCCTTCCCTTTTGCAGTCCCAGTTTCCTCACAGCAGGGAGGAGGGTGGGTGGATGGGTTGTGGTACATTAATTTTCTGCTCCAGTGCTGCATTCATCGGGTATGGCTGGGGGGTGGGGGGATGGTGAGAGGAGGACTTGCTGTGGTGGACGGATCTTGGCTGCTTTAGCCTTCACTTTTCTTCTCGGGTAACTTACCTTCGTTGCTGCCGTGAAAATGTTGTAACCCTTCCCACTTCCAGCCCTAAAGTTGCCTTGGCTTCAATATTCCAAGTTTCCCTTCCAATGAGAGGGGGGTTTGGCAAGTGGGCAAATTATGTTGGTCAGACAGCAAAGCGGGTTGCACGGGTCCAGGATGCAGAGTAGCATACATAATCTGCGGCTGCGCCTCCATTTTGAGGTCATGCAGATATAATTTATATTATGAAACAATATATGCTAATGCCACCTGTAGGCATGGAGAGAGCAGACATCATATGAGGTCAGCGGGGAATTTCAAAATTTGAAAGGACAATTTATTCAGTTAAAAGAGGACGTGATGTTATGGGTACAGGGAGTAGGTAGGTCCAAGGGTTAGGTGAAAATAAAATTACCATATATTCTGGTTGGCCAGAGGCAGGGGGTGGGTTTTGGGCAATGAACAATGGGGCTAGGCTTAGAAATGGGAAGTATTAAAGATATTTAACAAGGATACAAAAATCATGTATAACTTATAAGGAATTAGAAGTGTCATTTTTTAACCATATGCTATTACATAGCACCTGTGACACACTAGGGCTGGAATGTTACTGGCATTGCGAGTGCGAGTTTGGAGGTGGAATAGCTCTCAAAATGGCAGTGATTGACAGTGGGGCGGAAGTTCACTTTCAGACCGCCTCCATGTCAGTTTCCCAAGTATCGGGTCTTCCTGTGGTTCACAGACCCGACACCAAGCAGCAGGGGAGCCAATTGAAGTTATTAACACCTGGTTTAAAGGTATTTATAAAGCATTTTAGCAGGTACTTACCATTTTTCAAGCTTTTTAATGAGGTTTCCAGCGTTCAGAGATCACGTCAGGTAAGTGTGTCGGGTTTTTAATAACTCTCCATTGCTATGAATAGTTGACAGCTGCAAAAATGGTATAAAAGCTACCATTTCTCAGCTGTGCAATTTCTAATCTTAGAAGCTGGAATCTTCTGGATTTGAAAGACACTTTTCAGCTTTATGGCGGTTTGAAGTGTTTGGAGTGAACTCTCTATCCAGTGTCAACTCCTTAAAGCAACCTCTCTCACTACTGACAGATCGTTTCTGTCATCTCAACTTCAGCTGCCATCTATTCCATCAGCATCAATGCCCTTGAAAAAATTTCACCTTGGTCTTCAGGATCCCACCACGATCAGCCCCAACACCAGCATCACCAGGCACACCAGCAGCACCAACATTCCCCGCAATCACCTGATGCTGTACAGGACATCAGCACCTGACTACATTGCTGCCCAGGAGGCCAAGGATGGCCTCACCATGGCCATATTGACTTTAGTTGCTTCTGTACACCCTGGCTGCCACATGATGCGCCAGGTTGACACCACCCCACTCCAACACCAGAAAGCATCCCTACAATGCTCAAGCTATTCCTTTCATACTCATCACCATTGGGGAAGGGGGGGTGCGGGGAGAAGGGGGGATGCAGGCTGGAGAGGGTAGCATTATGTCTCACCAAACACTGCAACTCACTAAGCTACTTCCAAAGGTGCACACAGATCTGTCCAAGAACGCAAAGTGTTGAAATAAAAATGTCAATGTTTGACAACACATCAACATAAACTTGACATGAACGTTGGCTAAAAGACCCAAGTGCCTACCCTTGTGTGTTGTTAGTTGGTACGATTGGATGAGGACGAGGACAAGTGTTAGGAGTGGCTAGTGAGATGGGTATGTGATAATGTAGATAGAGAGGGGGGGGATGGGTGGAGGTGCAAGGTAAGTTGGTGTGAGTAAGGATGTGCGGGAGTAGGGTAGGGAAGGCAGAGTGATGGGGTTGTGATGAGTAACACAGCCGGATGAGGATGAGTGGCTTTGTAGTAACATTTTGTAATCTACTGAGATCATTGAAAGGTTTGCGCCATTGCAGCCAGGTCCTCCCGACGACATCCCTGTTTGTGCCCCCCTGTACAATGCGCAACCAGGCTGCATTGCTGCCCTGGGTGAGGTCGCTTCTGCTTACAGAAAGGGAAGAGAACTTCCCTGCGTGCTGCGACTCCCTCCATAAGTCACAGCACGCAGGGAAGTTCTGTGCGTGCTCAATGCTGCAGAACACTGACTGCACAACTGTTAAAATGAATGTGGGCATGATCCCTTTAAGGAAACTGGCTGATGACGTGCTATCAAACCCGCTTCCTGTTAATTAACCTCGCAGGGTGGGCTTAAGAACCCAATCAGGGAAAGTTATGGGGGGAGCTGACATAGAGCAAGCAGTGGGGTCGCAACCCGCTCCGGCCGTCTCCCGCCTTTCTCCCTACCAAGTAGGAAAAACGAGCTCTAGGTGTGGGTGATTGTGACTGCCAAGGTGTGACACTATAACTGACAACTCCTATTGTTGTGCCACTTACAAGCACAGCTGGTACTACAGGTTACACTGTCAGGATCAAGGTTCAGAGTTTTTCAATGAAACATTAGCCCCATGTTCTGAATTCAATCTCCGACAGAAATCATTCTGCCTCATGAAAATTGCATGCAAAATATTAAAGAGTATTCCCTAATGTTTACAATAAGTAGAAAATATATTTCACATTATGTACATAACTCCAAAAGTAATGAATTGTAAAGTATTGTTCTAAAAGACTGTTCAGTCAGTATTAATAAAGCATTTTAAAAAAAAAAGGAGATTCTTATCGACGGTCATTACTGCGATTGGCAGCATGGGCACAACTGATTTTTCTCGTGTCCCCAATGGCTCAGTTGGTTAAGACAATGAAAAGCTGAGCCATTGAAATCATTAAGGGCCCAGAATCGATCTGAACCCAAGATGCTTACAACCTTAAAATAAATTCCAGTCCAATTACTCTGGATAATACGAGTGGATTTGTGGGGTTGAGGCTGTTTTATTGGATTCTCAATTTGTTTTTTTTAATGCTAATGGCCAACAACAGCAGATGCTGGTGTCTCATGATCAAATCACAGTTTGAACTGAAGTGTCATTTGAACTGCAGTAATTGAGATTTTATAGTACATGGGAATAGCATATTTTAAACATAAAGTAAAGTACATTTATGCAACAGGAGCATAACATTTGTTAAAGCACCGATGTACCATCATTTTCTATTTCAGTGGTCATATTCAGCAGAGGAATATAATGATGATGACTCAAGGTAATTATACAACATTGTAGATTATGGCAGTAAAAATACTAAAGATTTTTTTTAAACTATGTATTTAATTTCTGTGTTACACTTAGCCTGCTGATCAGCATTTTAAATGCTCAATGTGGTTTGATTCAGCATGTCTGGTATTCATTTAATAACAATGGACATGTTTTGCTTTTAACTAGTAGGTATTTAAAAACAACATATGGTTTCCATTTACTATTCATTTTGTCTGGAATCTAAAGGAAAAATAGATGATCATTGGAAGGATAAAAAGTGAATGCAGTACATGGGATTATTACGACAAAAGGAATGGATTTGTTAAGGTTACTATCCAAATGCACAATAATTAGAAAAAGGATGAACATTGTGCTGTTGCAAAGTATTGCATGATACAAAATTAGTAACCATTCTTTCTTTCTTAAAAAAGTTTGTCTTATGCAAATAAAATATGTTTTTTTTGATTATACAGGAGATTATGAGGTGATTTTGTAGAGGTGTTTACAATTATGAAGGGACAGGAGAGTAGGTAGAATCAGACTGTTTCTAGTGGTTAAGGGGTCTAGAACAAGGGAAAACAGATATAAGATTATATATAAAAGATTTGGTACATAGAGCAAGAGGAACATTTTTCTTTTAAACACAGTTGTGAGGTTATGGAATGAACCACCAGAGTCTGATTCAAGCAGAGGCCACATCAACTTTTAAGAATATATCAGATGGGTGTTTGAAGAAAAGGGGAGAAGAGGATGTGGGAACAGAGCGGACACATTGGATTAATACTACTGCTTGTGTGGAGGTACCGGCTAATCCTAACCAACGTTCCCGTTAAGCTCGCACGCAGCCATCTACAAAGTCCCGCTCAGGCCACTCACCGGGTTTTACATTGTAAACACCGTGCATGCACAAAGATTTAACGGGGCTGCGTAGTAAAAGAAACAGTCCGCACAGAACAAAGCGCAGCTTACATGGAACATTGGCCCTAACAGCATGTTTCTGTGTTGTAACTTCTATGCAATTAATTCCCCCCATGGCAAACGTTCACGGAGAACAATTTCCATTTCACAGCAATTATTTTCTGCTCAGCAATGATTTACACATCATTAGTGTCACGCTGATGGCAAACTGCAGACAATGTAGCAAGTAAATACAAGTTCCCTTCTTTCTTTGTAATACCTTTTAAATAACTAACACTTAATATATACACAAACTTTTGAAACCCCAGAACCCTTTGAAATGCTGACATTTTTCAATAGGTCCCTATTGGCATTACATGTGTTTTTTTTGTACGTTTCACCACTAACGAGTTTATTTTTGTATCAACAATAATCATACCATTTTTGCATGAACATATTGATAAAAATCTCCTGACGAGAGAGAGATTTGCTGATTTTTTTCTGTGAAGACAATGCCTTTTTTGTTTTAAAAAAAAGAACTGCTGTGCTCTGAGCAATGGGTGGCTTGGCGATATACTGCAAGTGTTGCTTGAAATTCCTTTTAAAATCAAACCCATAACATTTCAATTTCCAATTGACATCATTAATAGTACATTTATACCAGTTACAGCTTGTTCAGATTTTGTCCTTAACCACAAAACCCATGCTAAGTTCTTCAAAGACAATGTCTTTCTGAAGCCTAACCGGCAGGTACTAACTCGTACCTCTTGGGCTCTACCCTGCGTCCTTCTTCAATTATTCTTGACATTGCAAACGCCATTTCTTATTTCATGTCGAACACTTCCATTCCTTTTAACTCTCTAAAAAGACCATGTACGGCAAGGCTTGAATACTGCTTCCTTTGCTGGGGTAATTCTTCTAGTACCTCTCTGACTCCAACACAGAATACAAGAAAAAGCTTGTTGCATATACAGGTTGAGCGTCCGAAATCTGGAGATCCGATATTCGGAATGTTCCGGAATCTGGACTGGTCCGTGGTGGGTTCGTCCGGAAACCGGAAAATATTCCGAAATCCAGACCATCAAGCCGTTGAATCTTATCAACATCAAAGACAATTTTCTTTTTCCTCACTGGTGAAGTGTTTGTGTTTTTTCTTATTCTAATTCATTATTTTCTGATGAAAATTATATTATGCAAAATCTTACTCTCCAATTTCAATTTTTTTCCTAATCACATTCAATTAAAAAAAATTTCTACATGACCACAATCTAAAAACTATGGGGGCCCAACCTTGCCCAACACCTTTTTCGGCGGACTTGCCTTAAGTGCGGCGACTTTGCGCGTTGGAAAGGGCGGCGGAAAAAAAGGGCCCCAACCTGGCCGCTCTTCTGAGTCCCGGCATGGCGTGCATTCTGAAGTGGTGGGCGGAGCAACAGTCCAGCGCCGAAGTCTGCGCGCCTGCTCGTGCCCTCCCAGGGAGTCCTGCGGACTGTGAGCAGGACCCGATGCTCGCAGTCCCTATCCCCTGCCGAAGGGACACCCCGATCTCGCCGCACCCTATCCCCAGCCGAGTGGCCTCCCGCACCGGCCGGCCAGCTCGTTGAGTTCCCAGGCGAGGTAGGACTTCGGTTTTATTTTTTATTTATTGGTTGTGCTTGAGAGTTTTGATGAAGGGGGTTTGGGGGGGGGGGGGGTGCGGGGTAGAGGAGAGTTTTGGGAGGGAGGGTGGGGAAGAGAAAGAGTGTTTTTTGGGGGGGGAGGGGAGCAGAAAGTGTGTTTGGGGAGGGGGGGGCAGAAATAGTGTTTTGTATACTAGCATCTCTCTCTCTGGCTACCCCGCGCCGCCGCCCCCCCCCCCGGTGACATCGTGGCCAGCAGCTCGCATTTCTCCGGTAGGATTTATTTAATTTTTATTAGTATTTTAATTGTTTGAGCTTTTCCTTGCAATGTTTGGTGCTTGATTGTTGAGGTTCCTCTCCAGTTCCCTTCCCTCCACTATCCCTGCCCTAATGTCTGCCGAATGTGCGCTGCTTTTTCTTCACTGCCCGCAAGGTTTTTCGGGGCTGGCCACATACGCTGACCTAAGTCGATTTGGAGTAAGTTTTAGCTGGCCAAAGTGGCATAAATGGCCAAAATTGGCGTAAGTATCTGGGAATGCCTCCTTTTGAAAAAAAAACTGATCGAAAAAAAAATCATAACCTAACTGACTGACTCTGGAGCAAATTTTTTGGGGAAAATGGCATTTTTAAACTTATGCCAGAAAAAACAACTTACTGCAAAAAAATTGATGCAAGTCATGGCCAAAGTTGTGATAACATTCCAAAAAACTCTCAGCAATACAGACTTCATGATAGTTCCACACCTATCCCAACATAACACCCAAATATAACATTTACGACATGTTAACAAAAAATTCAGAAAAATAAATCCTAAATCTTTCCGTCCCATCTCAACAGTGCCAGCCTCGAACCTTACATAGAAACAAAGAAAATAGGTGCAGGAGTAGGCCATTCGTCCCTTCAAGCCTGCACCGCCATTCAATGAGTTCATGGCTGAACATGCAACTTCAGTACCCCATTCCTTCTTTCTCGCCATATCCCTTGATCCCCCTAGTAGTAAGGACTACATCTAACTCCTTTTTGAATATATTTAGTGAATTGGCCTCAACAACTTTCTGTGGTAGAGAATTCCACAGGTTCACCACTCTCTGGGTGAAGAAGTTTCTCCTTATCTCAGTCCTAAATGGCTAACCCCTTATCCTTAGACTGTGACCCCTGGTTCTGGACTTCCCCAACATTGAGAACATTTTTCCTGCATCTAACCTGTCTAAACCCGTCAGAATTTTAAACGTTTCTATGAGATCCTCTCTCATTCTTCTGAACTCCAGTGGATACAAGCCCAGTTGATAGTCTTTCTTGATATGTCAGTCCCACCATCCCAGGAATCAGTCTGGTGAACCTTCGCTGCACTCCCTCAATAGCAAGAATGTCCTTTCTCAAGTTAGGAGACCAAAACTGTACACAATACTCCAGGTGTGGCCTCACCAAGGCCCTGTACAACTGTAGTAACACTTCCCTGCCCCTGCTCACTTCCACCTTTCCCTCCCAGCCTTATGTGTGCCCCAAACATTATGGCAAGCTCTGTGCTTTTAAATACACTGAGCATATTAACTGCTCAGAGATTTAATCACAATTTAAAAATTCATTACGCAAGTTAATTAATACAAAAGATAAATAGAAGTTTGTACAAGCAAACATTTAAAAAAACAATTGAAAGAATCACAAAAGAGCATTGAATCCGAGTACAAAGTAGAGATAGCAAGCCAACTATGGGAGTAGAAAAAATGGAGAACAAAGAACAAATTAAGGGAACTTCAAATACAATGCTACTTCAAGGAGAACTTATTGATCTATATGCCAAAAATGGATTAATAGCCAGATATTGATATTATTACATGCACCCATATCCTTACCTCAAACGACACAATGAAATCATGAGCATTTGCCTTTTTGGCAGCATCAACAACCTGTTTGGGCAGAAAAACAAGTTACATTCGGCCAAAGAAGTCTACACACCATTATGTTTTTTTGAAAGTTTGACAATCATAAGCATCAAAAGGCTTTGTCTATTTTGTTGGCAAACTTATTTTAGCAAAGGTAATAAAATGTGGTGAAGTGTGAAGTTTTTAAAAAAAGAGTCAAATGGGCAACTTTCGATATGCTTTGAAGTTAAAAGGCATGTAATTAGGAAATAACACCTGCAGAGTTGAACTGTGCTCAAGGGAATTGTGAGCAAAAGTCACTTAGAGTCTAAACATTAATTAGATTTTAAAAAAACTTCAAACTTTGGCACTTCCAGACAAAAAAAAGTTGAAATTATAATAGAAGACAGGTGTTTTTTCTGAAAGATAATGTCTTTTCAAAACAGGCAATTATATTTAATTTGTAAAATCAATGATGATTATTACAGTACAGTACTTTTCTGTTTTTTGAATTAGTACTGAGCACTGGGAAAGTGAAAGCAATGTATGTGCTATGCACAAATGAATTCCCAAGGAGCAATATGACTGGTTTTCCTCAGATCCAAATCACATGGGAAAAAAAAACTAGTAATCTAACTCTGACCACATTTTTACCCATGATTCATTTACTAACATCCACTGTTGTAAAACTACCAAGTACCTGACATTCTGGGGTAATTCGGTAATAAGGCTTCAGTGTATTCAATAATAATATTTGGTAACAAGAGTCATTGCATTTTTCTTGAGCACTGAATTTTATAAACTTGGTCATTGTTAAAAGTACCACGAACTAAACAATATACCTATTAAAAGTTTTAAGAATCAATAGCCTGGATTTTGTGATCGGAACAGTGAGCACTGTTATAACTGAGAAAATCTGACAGCAACTTCTGAAGTACACACATGCGCAGTTAAACATGGAAATTCAGAAGTTGTCAGTGATACCCTACTCCTCCCACAGGGTGCGCTGTAAAGGTTCACCAATAGACTCGGCACTAAAATCACTGTATTGGCATGAACTAGATACTTGCTCATTAGTTCCCCATTAAACAGGTCAGAAAAAGTTACGGCTAATATATTCAGGAGTAAGTGAATTTTTTTAATAGTGTGATAAGTGATAATTATTGCCAAACAAGCTCTCCGGCCCTGAAAATTTAATTTTACAAGTGTGGCGTCTCATTCCTTCATAAGTTAATTTGTGTTGGAGATTTTAATTTTTTTTTTTGCTTTTTCTGTCTGTCTCTTATCTCTCTTAATCCCATCTGTCTTTCCCAATCATTATTTTGCTTAAATTGAATTTATACTTCCTGGTTTAGACTCTTGGTGGCTCAATAAGGATTCTTCAATCTGATTGGTTGAAGTGCCTCGTTGTTTACTTGTCCTGCTCTCACACGCCGCAGATACCCCGTAGAGGGTGCCACACTGCATCAGATGCCAGGTTAAAAGGAAATCTCCGCTGAGAATCGCACAAAAAGTCTGTGGGCAGCTGCGAGGTGAACGGTGAGCGCTGTTCCTTCGCCGCTGAGAGCAAAATCTGGGCCAATATATTTTAATGACCAAAAAAAATTATTAAACTGTTGCCAATAAATCTATAATTTAGTCAAGCACATTTGGGAAAATAGTACATATTGATTATTCAAATTAATTTATGGACCTTTGAAGTAACATTTGAAGTACATTTGACATCTTGCACTAATACAAGAAGCCTGAATTCCAATGAGGGGGAACACACCCAAAATGTCAGAACCTCTCTTTACTTGCAGATGCGGTGCATTTTCAGTATTTTCTATTCTTAATCTAGCCCTCTGCATGGTCACGTGGGAAGATATTTGAAGCCTACATCAACAATGCATACACACTCTGGCTTATACAAAACTAACTTCCCTTCCCCAACATTCAAATATATTTGTCTTTTTGGTTAGTATTCCATGTGAATCATTTCTAATTCTTTATTTTAAATGCGAGCTACCTGTACAACTATGATAAAATAGGGTATGCAAAGTAACGTGCAGTAAAGGCTTAGAAGAGGTGTCCATCATCTCTAGGTGGATTAACTCAAGAGATGATTAATTCTATTTATTGAATCATTCGTCGAAGATAAATATCTTCACTATCCATGGTATCAAGGTGGCTCTGTTTTGCTGAATGGTGTAGTAAGGTTTTAAAACTAAAAACACAAGCATTACAATTTCAGGCTCTCACCAACTTAACAGTTCTCACAAGCAAACATCTTTCTCGCCTTGTAATGTGCATTGTAAATTTAAAATTTACAAAGTGCTATAATGGTTACTTTTTTGAAATGGTAATTATCATCGATATAATAGTAATATTGAGTACAAAAGACAAATACTAAAACAAATACGTTATAAACATACACAGTGAGAAAGTCAGTAAAGGGTTAATTAGCCTTTATAAAAATGGCTGCCCAATAAATGCAAGTGTCTTTGTAAATTGTATAAATCCTAATTTTTGATAAGACGAATTCACACAGTTTTGCCATCACATAAAGCTTTCTGAATCAGAGTATCGAATCCCTGAATCGAGAAACAAAACAAAGCCTTTTGTCTGATTAATCACCAGAATATGGACAAACTGTGATCCAGTTTCAAATTCCAGGAGTCTAACTAGCCATTCACTGGTTTCCTTTGAAGTATATATTTCCAGACAATAATTTATACTTACTTATAACTGGTGCCACAAATATGATGATATACGGCGAACTGATATCAAGCCTCTTAAAAGTTTGTGTTAAATAAAAATATACAAAAAGATATGAACCATTTCTTTCACATCAAAGATGCAAGGTTGTTAATTACATCAAGGAAACAAACCAATTTAATCTATAAGTAAATGAAATGAGCAAATAAAACTTAGCAATTCGTGCCACAATAAATTTATACTGCTTATGAAATCAATTTCTAGGTTGAACTGGGGGCTAAATAAAAATGCTGGTGATTCCAATTTTATAGGACTGTAGAAATTGGGTTACGGGTTACAAACTAGAAACAGGAGATCAAAACCACATTCCTAAAAATGAGAGCAGCAACTTTGGAAATTAAAAGGCAAAGTTAGCACCATGGAATTATCACTCTAAACCAACAGAGAGTTCAATTTTCCTGTATTGGTGCGCCTGTACAGATCCACTCAATTGTCGGCAGATTGCTAGGACATGGATAAAAGTAATTTGAACTGACTCCCCTCATTGATCCTTCCTCCTTTTGGGGATTCTGCATGCCTTGTGGCAATATTTCGGACATTGAGGTTACAATTTGAAGGTAATGGGCTTTGAAACTGCAATTCTTCCAGAGATCCAAAAGTCAAGGTCAGCTACATTGGGCCGGATCGTGCTGGAAAAATGGTATGTTAGCGACGCACGGCGTTATTAAAGCGCAAATTAGCCAGCAAATTCAGGAGATTAAGAGTTATGCCGCGCGTTCAAATCTCCAAAATTTGCTAGTTGATTTATGCCACTCCGTCCTTTGCTTCCCTCAAACGGCATCTCACCCTTTGCCTCCCTGTTATTTTTAAGAACTTACTGGATTTATACATGAATGGCCAATTAAACCTCACCGCAGAAAGTTAGAGCTGGTAATTAAGAATGTAAATACCCCCTTTAACAATGTGATAATTGTTAATGCACTGCCAATTTCTCTGCCCCAGAAAAGGAACAATTTAAACTGTTCAATCTCATTCCTGCCAGTAGTCAATTGTTGTTGGAAATTTTAAAAATGTAAAATTTAACATTTTAATCTTACTTTTCCTTTGCTTCTTTATTTCTCTCTGTACCTTTTTTGACTCGAATTCACTCTCCTCCGTTGTTCCTCGATTTCTTTCTCAATCCTTAAATATCATTGGTCCCGCCATTCACTAAGGCCCCAGATACTCTGTTGCCCTATCAGAAAAAGTCTAACGGCATGCGGCACAAAATGCCCAGCTCCAGCAAGATTTGGCCCAATTTATTTTTATTTAATTTATATTATTTGATATTCTTGTTGAAACTTAATAGCATCCTCTACATGCAATAAATAAAGTTATTGTTAAGTTTGAAAAAGCAAGGCTAAACTAATAAATATCTGGGGTTCTACAGTGGTACAGTCGAGCATGGTTTTTCAACACGTAAACTTTTATATTAAAAAAATAATTTTTGTTGCTGTGTACTATTTCCAGCCTTTTTCTTCTTTAATATGTAGCTATTCCCTGGCTGATAAGGAGCCTCTTCTTAACAGCCCTGTGGAACTAAACAAGAACCGCATATAGCTGTTACGTTGAGTTTTGTCTCTTATGTTGATATGGCCCATGCGTTTTTAACCACAAAAAATTGTCTGGTAAACTCAGTACAACAGCAGATATGTTTTAATGTTTATTTTGTATTTCTTTGCTATCTCCAGATCATAATACAAGTTTCACAAGTAGTAAAATATAGTACTATAATATTTTACATTACTTTTAGGCATGTCTGCTGGCAAGAACATTATATAATTCATCATGGCTATATCCCAGAAGAACTACCTGAGCGAGATGGCAAGTCAATTCATGGAGTTTAGACAGTCTCCAACAATATGGTTACAGTACATCTTGCTGCTCCATTTTTAAATACTGTGCAGCAGCATTGGTCATTAAATGCTTCGCAAGTGGAATTAAAAACTATTTTAACACCCTATACCTAGAATGTGCAACCTAATCACTTGTTGCATGGATGTGATTGTGTGTGACAATGTGAAAGTCGCTGGGGCAGTCCTACACAGGAGCAATGTCTATTTTAATATGTGGCAGGATATAATTTGCCGAAGTCAAAGCCTGCTCTTCCGCGGCCCCCCACCCCTCCCTGCCACTGACTCAGAGATAAAAAGAGTCATAAAAATGATGAGGTTTTAGGATTTTCCTTCAAGATATTGACTAAGATTGGAAAGTTTGTGACCAGGAAGGGAAGAAGAGAATGGGTTATCGTACAGGAAGGAAAAAGGGGTAAATGCTCAGTAACAAAACGAGAGCCATTAGTCAGCCTGTCTGGTTCAGGAAGACATTCATTCAGGTTACAATTTCAAGGAAATGGACTTTGAAATTGCAATACTTCAGGGGATCCAAAAGTCAAGGTCAGTTACAATTTATTTGTGCGGTCTTAATCTACACTGTTCTCACGCTGACAAGACAGAAACAATGCTGGTAGCTGTTTTAATAGTGGAAGGCGGCAGTGCATTTGTTTTCTGAAACAAAGCAACAACAACTTGCATTTATATAGGACCTTTATCATAGTAAAACTGTCCTAAAGCATTTCACAGGAGCGTTATCAAACAAAATTTGAAACTGAGCCACAAGAGGAGATATTAGGACAGATTACCAAAAGCTTGGTCAAAGAGATAGGTTTTAAGGAGTGTCTTAAAGGAGGACAGACAGGTAGAGAGGCAGCGAGGTTTACCCAGAGCTTAGGGCCAAGGTAGCTGAAGGCACAGCCACCAATAGTGGAATGATAAAAAGGGTCAGAATTGGAGAAGCGCAGAGATGAGGGTTGAAGGAGATTGGAGATAGGGAGAGGCAAGGCCATGGAGGGATTTGAAAACAAGGATGAGAATTATAAAATCGAGGTGTTGCCTCACCAGAAGCCAATGTAGGTCAGTGAGCAAGCCGAGACATGTAACAAGAAAATATTTTGCAGTTTTGGTCCATTAAACTCTAGCCATGGCCTCATGTAAACCTCAGCATTGATTCTTGCCAACTTGTGCCCAAGATCTGTAGACTTAGGTTCATGGGTTGCATCACATGGGCAAACAGAAATGCAACCCAGCTGTATTTTTCAATGTCTTCATTTAAAGACTCCCAAGCATGGGGAAGTTAACAGACACCTGGCTGATTCTCTCCCTTCTTAAACAAAATACACAAATGCAAAAGGTTGTTGGACAGCAAATTAGAGACTGGAACTCTGGGCAATATCAGTCTTCCCAGCCCTGGGGACAATCAGGTCAACTGTTGCTGCTCTCTGGTTTCCTCCCACCCCACCAGTTCAGCCCGGGAATCAAAACTTCAACCTGGCTGCCTGGATAACTCAGTGCCTCACCATATTGCAACATTAGCCACTGAGCAACTGGAGGATGGCTCCTCGAACAGATTTTTTTTTAAAAGAGAGAAACTTTTCATATTGAAAGTGCAGTGTAATTAAAATAAACAGATGAGAAATGTGCCACATATTGAAATAAAAATCCAGGCCAATAAGTTTTAAAATGTTGGCTGTAACCAGCACAAAATTAACAGTGTGTAGATGGAACTTTGAAAATGAAAAAATGCTTTGTTTTTTTAATGACACTCCATGCCGTGCAGGCAGTTGTACATTTGGCTTCTCTTGTAAAGCAAGTGGCTTCAAAAGGTACGGAACAGCCTTACTTACAAACCCATAAATTACCTTCACATAAGCAAATTAACAAAAACGTTTTTAGTTAAAGGTGCTTCGATTAGAAAAAACTACATTATATTTGTAACTACAATTCTATTTATAGCTTTTGTTTTTCTTGGAATGTAGCACTTCTCCCAAATATCTTTATGTCCAATTCATAAAATTAATTTTAACATTTGCTTTTTGATTTAAGTTAGTAAAGATGGCGTCGCTATTTTCAAACAAGTACAACTTAGAATGATGTGTTCTCACTCCTTCGCTTGTTCTTTTCACCATCTTGGTGTGTTGTGGAGTGGAGCTGTTCAGACATTTACATCATCACTGCACAGCACTGTGGTAAACTCTGTTTACTGAATCAAGCAAAACGAGATAGGTACACAAGGACATTGTGATTTGTGCAGGAGTGTTGTAAAAATTGCAAACAAACATTCCTATTCTTCAGACAGTGTTTTTGAATCAGCTCTTTTTGCAATGAAATAATTTCAAGATGAATTATTTAAACAAAATGCACTATTTTTCTAAAATAAAACACTTCAATTTCATTAAATTTGAGGAACACAACAGTATTTAAGAATTTCACTAAGTCAGTTTCACTGGAAGCAAGATTGGTCTCTACAATTTTACCCCGTTCATTTGTGTTCCAAATTCTTTTGCTTATAAAAAGGAGTTTGTCATGCACCAGTGCACTCCACTAATTTGACACCCATACTTGCATATTTTCACCCTGTAATCTGCTGTGAATTGTCAGTCATTAATGACCTACAAGTAAAACACAAAAAATGTATTACAAGTCTATTCTTGTCATATTTATATTATACCTTTGGGATTGGTACTGCAGAATCTTGGATGCCAAAGTGCCTAAAGTGAAACATCAAGCAGCCAAATGTACACCAATATTGAAACTGGTGGCATTGCCGAGAACATTCAGAAGAGATGGTTATACACACATAATGAGCCAAAAATTGGGGCCTCGCCGGGTGTGTGCTAAGTGCACACGCACATGGCAGGGCCACGAAAATGCCGGTGCTCGGCACACGATGTGCACACGCCGAGAACCAGCTTTTCTGATCCGTCAAAATGTCCTTTAACAGATCCAATGCATCCCCACAAGGAAGGACATCGGCGGGGCAGGGATTGGGCTATTTGCCCAACTCTTGCCCAGTGAATGTCCTTCAAACTCTTACGCCTGGTAAAAGCAGGCATATATCTTACTTTTAGCAGCGCAAGAGTTTAGAAACATAGAAAAATTAAATATAATCAATCAATTTATATTAAAAACCCTGTCCATAAGTTTACTTTTAACCCTATTAAAACACATAAAAAAATTTCACCAAAGTATTTTTTTTCTAAAACATTTAATTACATTCAATTTCAATTAATTTTAAATACGAGAGGTGTTTTTATAGATTTATTGTGCTGTGTTTTTTGTTTTAGGGGGGTATTCTCATTGATAGTAATGGGCGACCGTACAAATAGAGCTCCCATTATTATCAATGAGAATACTAGATAGTGATTGGTGGTCCAGGCCCACGGTGATTCCAGCATATGCGTATGTATCTGGAAGACATGCTCCCGTACGCTGCACAGCGAAAGAAGACCTCCGACAGGAATCCTACGTTCCTCCGGGACCACCACGTATTTTTGTAGATTTTTGGGGGGTCAGAGGAGTTAGTCCGAAGGAAGCCTCCGACCACAATTTTCAGCTCAATAATGTCCCATTAGCTGCTATATAAATGCAACCAAAATGAAAGTTTCCAGCTTGCCCCACAATGTGTTTTACAAAATAAATTGATGCCACATTAACATGCATACTTAATAGCAAGTGACTGATCAGCAACTTTTTTCATCACTAAGCACTTGAAACTAAAACAGAAATTTCAGTTAAGAATATGATTTAAAATGCAAAATTTACTCAAGGAATCCTACTGAATTGCATTATTTGGTCATTAAATGCATCACAATGGAGTAAAACATTGGCAGATGATAAATCATTTTGGTTTTTTAAAAAAATGTAGGAAGGCAATAGGTTTATAAACTTCAAGATACCAGCAACCATTCTGTCGTTCACTCCCTGTCAATTTGTTGACAGGCAAGTGACATTGAAGCATCGCAGAATTACCACAGGCTACATCGAGGGACAACTTCTGTAATAAGGTCCTTAACTTATAAGAACGCCATTCTGTGAAACACAAGATGCATTGTCTGGCAAAACTACAGCTGTGTATAGGGGAAACTGGACAGTCACAGAATCTGTACTAATAATACAGCTGTTGACAGTATCTCACTATCAAGTAGCTTTCATACCCAAACACATTGGAAATTTAGAGCCATGTTTAGAATGGAGTTGAAATATAAAGATATGGGAATAGTGTGTAGCTTGTCACTGGGCAGTACTTATTGGAACAGTGGGTCTGCAAATATAGGCTTAAGCTACAGAGAACTTTCAAATATGGTTTCTATTGAGTCACTGTTCTATTAAGCAGCCTTAAATGCAATATTTTTGCAGACTATTTCTATGTGATCTTTAAAACTTTCTCATAGTCCCTCTTTTCTAATCAACTCCTCTTAATCTCTCCTGCTGATAGGAGCCTCTTCTCAATCTGCATCAGAAATCTGCAAAGTACAAGATTTTTTTTAAAAGTGTGTTAAAAATACACTTTTAAATGTAGCAACATTCAACAAAGCTGCTGGTATGGTGAACATGTTGGGCTGGATTTTTGTTTTTTTACGATTTCGCCCACTTCCAGGCGCAAATAGAAGCGAAATCAAAAATGTAGCACCAGGTTAGCGGTAGCATCTCCACGGTCTCGCTCCCGACACAGCAGCACTCTGGCAACGTTGCTGCACTTGGGTTAGAAGCAGCAAGCAAAGGAGGATGGCAAGGGGAAGAGGGCCAAAAGCCAGTGGTAAAAAATAGTGGGGCATGGGCTCCTACATGATGTTGATGATGCTGGATGCATCCTATGTTGATAATGTCGTTGATAATGTCGTTGATAATGTCGTTGATAATGTCGTTGAATGATCACACTGCTGGATGCAGCGAATTTATGTTATTTTATTAAAGCTTCACAATTAAGTTTACAAAATAGACAAAGTTTATAATGTTAAATAAATTATTTTGTTCATTTGAACCATTCCTGTGTAGTGTCTCATTTGCAGAATAAAATGGGGAATAGTTAACATGATGGGATAGAGTGGCCAGGCAATGCTCAAACATGCTGTTCACTCTTCAAGCACAGCATTCAATTATGAACTGCCGACATAAGGGTTTTGCAACGACGAAAGCTTCATGAGACCTCCCCTATGGTTGTGGTTGTGGCTGTGGCATGGGTTCCTTGCTAGGCTCCTCTTCCTCCGCACCGCACCGCCCCGCCCCCCGCCCCCTCCTGAGGTGGTCCTGCAATCCCATTGGCAATTCCTGTCCCCTCATGATGGCTAAGTTATGTAGCATGCAGCACATCATAATAATCTCAGCGACCTGCTGAGGTGAGTATTGCAGGCAGCCTCCAGAGTGGTCTAGGCATCGGAAGCGTTGCTTGAGCACTCCAATTGTCTGTTTGACGATGTTGCGTGTGGCTGCATGGCTCTCATTATAGCAATGCTCGGCTTCTGTCTAAGGGTTCCGGAGGGGGGCTCATGAGCCAGGTGGCGAGGCCGTAACCATTGTCCCTGAGCATCCAGCTCTGGCCTCGTGGTTGATGCTGTAATATGCATGAGATACTGCTCTCACGCAAGATGAAAACAGCATGGATGCTCACTGGATATTGGGCATTGACTGCCATGATGCGTTGAGTATGGTCGTAGACAATCTGTACATTCATGGAGTGGAATTCCTTTTGGTTTCATTAAACCTCTGGATTCCTGTACAATCAAGGGCACCCTGAACCTTGGGGAAGCCAGCAAATCGTCCAAAACCTACAGCCCTCTCATTTTGGGTCTCCCTGGTCATTGGGAAGTTTATGAAGTCCATCTTGCGTGCACACAATGCAGTAGGCACCTGGCGAATATAGCAATGTGTAGCGTGCTGCAAGATGGAGCATATGTCCCCTGCTGATGCCTTAAAGGAGCCGGAGGCAAAGAAGGCAAGTGCCACACAGTCATCTTCACCTCGACGGGCAGTGCAGTCCTGTTGGCACTGGTAGGCTGTAGGTCTGCCTGTATGAGCTGGCAAATCTCTATGACCACCTCTTTTTGGAAGCACAGCCTTCTAACGCAATGTGCCTCAGAGAGTTGGAGGTATGAGTGATGTTCCCTGTAAACTCGTGGGGAGGGCAAGGCCTCCTCCCCAAAAGTCTGCTACCTCTTCGATTATGTTGAAAATGATCATCAGGAAGCCTTCTTCCAGCTCAATGCCGTATGAATATAGCAGCCAGGATTACTGGCTCCTGACATAGCATGGCCCCCATATCTTAAAATGTTCTCAAATGTCCTTAAACAAATTCTAAAACTTCACAATCAAAAGTATGCAGCAACGCAGCCTTCTTCTCGCAATCCTTTTAAGCACTCACAATCCCGAGGTGCTAACGCAGTGATGCACGATGATTTACATCATCAATACAGTCAAAACAATGGGACGGCGCTTAGTTTCAGCGCTGCCGCAAACCCATTGACTAAAGTTCTGCCCGGGCGCAAAATGTTGTGCGCCTTCGTTTTGCGCTCAAAAAAAAATCATTTTTGCGTCCCACCAAGGCGCTAAATGGGGTGTAAATGAGCTGAAAATCCAGCCCTTAATCTACAGAGAAAAACCTGTACTAGTAATAACACCAAGGCACTACTTTGGCAAGCTAGCAGAGGGTTTGTGTTTTCAGCCCTAAACTTTTTAGTACAAGATTTACATGGCACTTAAATTGCAAATCTTTAACAACATTTCAAGTACATTAGGAATCGCAGCTCAGATACAGAAGATAAATAACTAATAATACGTTCCGCCAGTCAATTCACGTCAAAAAACTTCAATTGCATCAGAGCCCTCATTTCAAATGTGTTATCTGTCCTTAAAATGGAAGTTCACGTTCAGTACTACAGGAAGTGATTTCTGTATTCAAAATAGTCAGTGAAAAGTGAAAAAACATATTTAATGACTAAATATTCAGACTTGCAGAGCTACAGCTTCCAAGCAAAAGGTTGTAAAAGATGGGGGTTGTGTTATTATCCCTATAATTTACTTAAGGTTGAGGACATTAATGAACCTGTGGGGGTTAGTGAGGTGCCTGATCGTAGATATGTATTGACTCTGTGCACTGCATTTTTCAGTCTGCCTATACAAAAAGTGTTCAAGTTTTTCTGGTTTCATTGAAGGCTCTTTTCAGTCTGTGATCTACATTTGATTTACCCATTAACCAAGGAGATTTAATTCCGATTTATCTGTCTGTGCGTTAATTTAAAACAGCTACTATTTGCATTTATAACAGCAGCTTGAATTTATGCAGCTGATTTCAATTAAATGTTCTATTCAAAAAATAAATCCATGCCGGTTTGTTAAAAAGTATAGTGTTGCAAACTACATTTTACCCATTATATATTAACAGTTAATAGGTTGACACTGATTTAATAGTAATGTAATTAGAACCAGGCTCAATAGGCATACTTTAAACTGTCTCACTATAAATACATCTTCATTTTTGTGCTGCACCATACTTTACACCTAGCGCTCTCAAGTGCATACTTCTGACAAGCATGTAATTGAAAACATGAGTAATGCACACAAAAATATCCAACTGCACAAAGATGTTGATAGAGAAGGTCACGACTCATTGAAAACGTAAGTTAAATGCCATGAGATTGGCAAATGGCACAGTAAAACACTAACCCCATTTCATATCACTTTTTATTCCAAGGAAAAGTATTTTCTCTCCCTTTTAGTTTTTCCCTGCACCATGCATTCCCTCACTAAGGCTCCAGCCAAATGCCTGCTGATGGATCTCTACCAACATTGCTCTACAGCCAGCTGGACACTCATCCCTTATTTGCCATGTGTCAGAACAATTTATAGCTGCTCAATGCTACCAGATGGCCAGATCGAGACTGGGAAATTGCTACACTGGAAATTGTGCATATAACTCCCTATCTAACAGCATCGTGGGAGCACTTTCACCACATGGACTGCAGCGTTTCAAGACGATGCATCTCCAGCTTCTCAAGGGCAAGTAAGGATGAACAATAAATGCCGGCCTTGTCAGCGATGCCCATATCCCGAGAATGAATAACGAAAGGATTCAGCTTTAAAGCAGACAAAATATATTTTTCACTTGCGCGTTTTACACTATTGGGGAAAGTTTTATTTGGTGGAAGATCGACTAGATGAGTTGTGCCTCATTTTCATCATCATGATGCCACATGGAGTTGATGTATTTCAGCACTATTACATCAATATGTTACGCTTTTGCAAATAAAACAAGGCGGTTTTGCCAAACAATGAGGGGAAAAAAAGGCGGCATCGCTGGAAATGTTATACATTCAATCAGTTCGACAACTGTAAAAGTGAAACACAGCATATGAAAATAGAAAATTTAAGAGATTTGATTAAGATTTGACTGAGGTGATATATTGGTTCTTGTCAGCATACAAACAAATTAGTAGGTTTTTAAAAAAAAAAAAAAATTTTTTGATGCAGAGGGAAGGGCAAGCTCCAAGGTTTAGTTAGAATATGAAGAATTTTTGTGGTTGAGTCAGGTAGATGTACGCACGCACACCAGTTAAGTCAGATAAGAGCCAATACATTAGCAGGAGGACAAGGTCAATAAGGTTTCCATCAACATAAAAATTTTGATTTAAAAAGCAAAATTTCAGTTTTGGTTAACTCTCTGACCAGATTATTAGCTCATGTTTAAAGAAGCACACTGCCATTCTTTCCAGATGTCAAACTGACATTTAGGATTAAACACATGTAAAGAATTTTCTGTACATTTTAAAATTCTAATCAGATTGTTTTAAAACGTGCCTGGAAACAATTGTAAAAGCAAAAAGGAATTAGAAAACAAAATAATTTCATAAATGGTGTCCTATACTTTAGCAGCACTGCTAATTAGTAACCAATTTCAAAGATGAAACGGGAATGTTAGCAAAGATTACAGAATCTTATCGCACAATTTCTAACTGTTACAGGAAAACATTTACAAAATACACACAGGAGGAACAAAACTAATCTTGCCAGAATTCAGGCTCATTCAGTGCTATTGGCCCAGATTTTGCGGTCAGCGGCTAAGAGATGGTGCTCGCCGCTGACCTTGAAGAAAGCTGCCCCCAAAGGTCTAGCAATCTGATTTCACCTTTCCCAACGTTAATTTGATTCTAGCACCAAGTCTAGGGGATCACCAGCGTCCAGCAACAGTGATGTCATCAAGATGGCTAAGCAGCCAATTACATTGAAGAATTCTCACAGACAGCAAACCAGGAAGTAAAGTGTGCTGATTTCCCTTCACTTTTTAATTATTTTAGAGAGCAAAATAAAGATCGGGACATACAGATGGGATTAAGGTAGAAGCTGAAATTGCAAACAAAAAATTAAAAACCATGGAATTAAAGTATTGGAAAAATTTGACATTCCACAAATATATTATTTTTTCAGACCAGAATGGTTGTTCAGCAGTAATCATGACTCAGTAAACAGTTAAAACCCAGTTACACCTCATTTAACAAGGCTTAACTTTTTTTAAAAAAGTGATATTTCAACGTAAAAGGGGACGTTTTTGTCAGTTCAGTGATTTCAACTGATTGCCGTCTCTGGGAAGTTTAACAGCATAGCCTGTGGAGAAGCAGGGAATGACCAACAGCAACTTCTGGATATCCGTATTTAACTGCGCATGTGCCGATGCCAGAAGTTGCTTTCAGTTTGACAGTTGTAATGACGGCGAATGCTGACAGTTTTTGCCGTCATTACAGTGGCAAATTCCAGGCCAATATCTCTATTATATGTACTGCCGTTTTTACAGTAGGTTATTTTGTATGCATTTTGAACTGTATTCAGTTCTTACAATGGTTTTTTGACAGTGAAAGATGTATTTTGTTGATCTGAGATGAGCGGATATTCACCAAATGCTTGCAGATGGCACAGATGGAATAGTTCATCCCAAAAATGTTTTGACTATATTTGAAGTAAATCTTCAGCACGAGAGGATAGTGTGTTAACCCATTGCATCAGTCAGTCCGCTCTGTTCACTATTTGAGAGCTTTGTAAATGTGAAATATTCCAACTCAATGGGCCCAAGTTTCCAGCGCCGGAAAAAAAACTCGCGATTCTGGAGCGCCCTGCAGCTCCTTGTCTGCCTGGCGCGGCGCCCGGGGGGGGCGGAGCCTACACTCGCGCCGATTTTGTAAGTGGGAGGGGGCGGGTACTATTTAAATTATTTTTTTTCCTGCCGGCAACGCTGCGCGTGCGCGTTGAAGTGTTCGCGCACGCGCAGTGTGAAAAAAACATTGGCACTCGCCCATTTTTGTAGTTCTTTGTAGCTGTTTAATTTTTGAACATTTTTTAATAAAAGCACATTGCCATCAGCACTTGCAGCCTTCTCACTGTCTCCTTCCCCCTCCCCCGCGGAAAGAACGAGCGCCTCCTCCCCCCCCCCCGTGGGAAGAACGGGCGCCTCCTCCCCCCGCCGCGGGAAGAACGGGTGCCTCCTCCCCCCGCCGTGGGAAGAACGGGTGCCTCCTCTTCCCCCCCCCCCCACCCCGGGAAAGAACGGGCGCCTCCCCCCCCCGTGGGAAGAACGGGCGCCTCCTCCCCCCCCCCACCGGGAAGAACGGGTGCCTCCTCTCCCCTCCCCCCCCCCCCCCCCCCGCCGCGGGAAAGAACGGGCGCCTCCTCTCCCCCACCACGGGAAGAACGGGCGCCTCAGGCTGACTGCAGCATTCTCCGTGCCTGAAGCACTTTCACACAGGTAGGAAAATGGTTTATTTAATCTTTTCTTTGCTTATAAATGTTTATTCAGGTTGGATTTATTTGTATAATATTTGTAGAAGTATAATTAAGGATTTATTGTAGAATTTAATGACTTCCCTTCCCCCCCCCCCACCTCGTTCTGGACGCCTAATTTGTAACCTGCGCCTGATTTTTTAATGTGTAGAACAGGTTTTTTCAGTTCTACAAAAATCTTCACTTGCTCCATTCTAAGTTAGTTTGGAGTACGTTTTCACTGTGGAAACTTTGAAATCAGGTGTCAGTGACCGGACATGCCCCCTTTTGAAGAAAAAATTCTGTTCCAAAGTGGAACTGTTCTACCTGACTAGAACTGCAGAAAAAAAATGTGGAGAATTGCGATTTCTAAGATAGTCCGTTCTCCACCAATTGCTCCTAAAAATCAGGCGCAAATTATGTGGAAACTTGGGCCCAATAAGTTATTGTTGTTTGATCCCTAGAAAGAACTGGCACTATAAGAAACACTGAAGTGTTTATCTGTAAACATCGTTAAGAATCTATAGTAAAGTAAACCTTGGATAACTTAGGAGGTTACTATATGATCTTTATAATTTGTGTATTTCAGCTCTGGCTTCTCGCCACTCAAGATAGGCCATGTCAGTACTTGTCACGTCATTCCTTTACTCAAATCACCAAGCAATTGATTACTTAAAAAAATCTTTACATTCTTGAACAATAAAAGAAATCCTATAAATTTAAATACTTCCATAAAAAGAATTAAAATTCATTCTCGTGGACGTGGGCATTGCTGGCAAGGCCAGCATTTATTGCTCATTCCTAGTTGCTCGACAAGGTGGTGGTGAGCCTTTTAACTGAACCGTTGCAATCCTGTGGTAAAGATGCTGTTAGGTAGGGAGTGCAGGATTTTGACCCAGCGACAATGAAGGAACGACGTTATATGTCCAAATCAGGATGTTGTACATCCTGGAGTATAAATGAGGGTAGATTTTTTGAAAAGATAACTCTTTTTCAGCAAACAAACATTAGAAAATTGTGAGCTTACTTCCTGTATTATGACAAGATAAAAGTTCATTGGGTAGGGGATAATATATTAGCATGGATAGAGGATCGGCTAACTAACAGAAAACAGGGATAAATGGTTCATTCTCGGGTTGGCAATCAGTAACTAGTGGGGTGCCGCAGAGATCAGTGCTGGGACCCCAACTATTTACAATCTATATTAACAACTTGGATGAAGGGACCGAGTGTAACGTAGCCAAGTTTGCTGACGATGCAGAGATGGGAGGAAAAGCAATGTGTGAGGAGGACACAAAAAACCTGTAAAAGGACATACACAGGCTAAGTGAGTGGGCAAAAATTTGGCAGATGGAGTATAATGTTGGAAAGTGTGAGGTTATGCACTTTGGCGGGGAAAAAATATCGAAGAGCAAATTATTATTTAAATGGAGAAAAATTAGAGTGCTGCAGTACGGTAGGACCTGGGGCATGAAACACAAAAGGTTAGTATGCAGGTACAGCAAGTGATCAGGAAGGCCAATGGAATCTAGGCCTTTATTGCAATGGGGATGGAGTATAACAGCAGGGAAGTCTTGCTAAAGTTATACAGGGTATGGGTGAGGCCACACCTGGAATACTGCGTGCAGTTTTGGTTTCCACATTTAAGGAAGGATATACTTGTTTTGGAGGCAGTTCAGAGAAGATTCACTAGGTTGATTCCAGAGATGAGGGGGTTGACTTATGAGGAAAGGTTGAGTGGGTTGGGCCTCTACTTATTGGAATTCAGAAGAATGAGGGGTGATCTTATCAAAATGTACAAGATTATGAGAGGACTTGACAAGGTGGATGCAGAGAGGATATTTGCACTGATAGGGGAGACTAGAACCAGGGGGCATAATCTTAGAATAAGGGGCTGCCCATTTAAAACTGAGATGAGAAGGAATTCTTCTCAGAGTTGTAAATCTGTGGAATTCGCTGCCTCAGGCAGCTGTGAAAGGTGGATCATTGAATAAATTAAAGATAAAGATAGACAGTTTCTTAACTGATAAGGGAATAAGGGGTAATGGAGAGTGGGCAGCGAAGTGGACCTGAATCCATGATCGGATCAGCATGATCGTATTAAATGGCGGAGCAGGCTCGAGGGGCCATATGGCCTACTCCTGCTCCTATTTCTTATCACTATATTAAGAATATAAGAACGTATGTGCTTGCCACAAGCAATGACTCAGAAAATCTACCTGTTAATTAATGGCTCTGAGAAGCTCTAAAATTTTAAACCAAAATCACGAATGAACAATTTTATATATACTGACTGACATAAAACATGGAAATTGACTCGAGAATTAAATCCGAAGCCACTTACCACTACAGATAAGTACTGTATGCATCCCCAGGGATATGGCAATGCACAAATATATTTCTAATACGGACAGCAAATTAACTTGAAAAGTCTGATTCAGCAATAAAACAATTTGGTCCTGTAACGTTAAATGAAACCATCACTGAACAAATCTGAAATATAAATCATTGCTGATTGCTATGATGAACTTCATCTCCAAATGGGGTGGGACTTGAAGGGAAGCTGTAGTTCAGATCGAGTTATGAACCAAGCCAGGTCGGTCTACAGTACAGCACTGACTGAAGTGCAGGTTCTCCACACAACGAAGCAGGTGCTGACAATCTAATAAAGGAGAACTTCCTGTCCTTGGATAAGAAGGTAGACTGAATTTTACGGTTGATGGCATTGTGCAATGAACTTACTCAACGAGATTATCAGCACAGCATGCTATCTTGCTAAATTTCCCAGATTCTTATAACTTTATAAGGAATGCATGGTTACAGTAATTACATTTGAGGAAGTGATTTATATAGCTAAACTACTTCTCTACTATCCTTTGATTGGCAAGTGTTTACTGTAATACTTGATGATTTAGATTTTGTTGAATATTAAGCATCAACATCTACTGTAATCGCTAATACTGAATCCTGTGATAATGCTAGTCATAATATTGTAGTTAAATAGTAAGTGGAGTTAGCAATGCGCTTTTGTGTCCGAGTGTCTTTAGTATCTCTAGCAAGTTAGGAGTTAATCTGCACTTTACCAGTGTTGTACTGTGGATCGACCTGGCTTGGTTCATAACTCAATCTGAAAGATATTGGTTATAAAAAAAAAAGTTTCAAATCAAAGTAATTTAGGCTTAAAACATGAAATCCTAGGAAAAAAGTGTTAAATCTTGATCTAATTTTCCAAAACATAGATTAGCAAAAGTGGTAGGGGAAATAAGAGATTCATCGGATATAGGTAGGCCGGAACTAACTTAATGTTAGGTGGTGTTTTTTTCCCCTCAGATAATAGTGGACCTGCGGAACAGACTGCCGGCTTGTGTGGCGAATGCTGATTCACTGAATTCCTTCACTGACAGCTGGACTTGCTTCTGGTTGGAGCAGAAATCTCCTTGCACAAGAGGTAGGTATTGTACAATATTAATCAGAGCCAGAGTGGTCTCTTGGACTAGGCACCAAACACTGTTTTAGCACTAAGCTGGGTGCTGAATTAAAATATATTGATTTACTCCTGGTGGATAGTCCTTTCAGAATTATTTCATGGACTTACAGTATGGTTGGAAACATAGGAATCGACAGGACCAAAAAAGACCATTTTCACCCATCTGGTGTGCTGCTTTTAGAGTTCAAAACCAGGACTTGTATTTCACTAGCTACAGCTCTGAATTGATTTCTCACCAAATACTTGTTCAACTCCTTAAAATTACTGATGTTATCAGCTCAAATAGCACCCTCTGCATTCGATTCCAGACATTCACTATCTGCTCTGTCCATTCATCTTTTCTTTTCTGAGCTTCATCCCATGCCCCTTCATTGTCATTCTTGGGTTCATGGTTAGTATTTCAGGGTTCAACTTGCTAATACTCCCAAGATCTTGACTATGTAAATAAGGTTTTTTCTCTTCTCTAGTGTAAACTATTCCAACTTCTGTAAATGTCCCTTTGAAGCTCTTTGATGCAGGTTTTCCAGTTTTTATTCCAGCCAATATTCCGTTTATATGTTCCATGTTTACTCTTCTCCTTCCCTTTCCTTAGTAAACTTACGAATGGAATTGAACAGCCTGTGTCATGGCGAAGTCACAGCTGTTGTCAGTGGTGTTTTACGATTACCCTAGCAGAAGTGGAATTCATGTCCGTGTCAACAGTTTCCCCTGCTTGAACAAATGTTAAAACTTTTTTTTTTAAACTGAAAAATTATTATGGATCTAAATGAAGTCTTGTAACCTTGGGTTTTCCCAGTTACAGCAGGGATCAAAACTGACAATTCAGATTCAAAGTCATCTTCTGACTTGGGCACTCACTCACCTCTCCCTCCAGGTCGTCATTTTGATTTGAAGTAGCTGCCAACATGTAGAAGGTTCAAGGTCTGCGACAATGAAGTTAATGACCTTGACTTCATTATACCCATAAATAAACATTACTAAGGACTGCACATAATGAATATTGGATGTAAAGCGCATTGGGACCTCCTAGGGCCATGAAAGGCACAATACAAATGCAAGTCTTTCTTCTTTCTATTGAAATAGTTTACACAAAATGATCACATAGGATTTGCCAGGAGTTGCCACAATCAAGACAGCTAACTGTAAATCATCCTTTATAACGTTTCCAGACAAATGCTGCATTTTTCAAACCGTAGAAATTGTTATTATACAATTGAGCTGCAGCACAATTTATAAAAGCTTACCTCTTCCATGTTAGCCTCTCTTCCATATGTGATATTCTTTTTTATTGAAGTCGCAAACAATGTAGGTTCTTGACTGACGATCGAAATTTTCTGCCGGAACCACTGTGGATCCAAGCTTTGTAGATCACATCCCCCTAATCAAACAATACAGATACATTTATTCAAAAGGTTATTATGGTTGCAAGTAGTAACACTCGATCACCAAAATTACTACTGTATTAGAATACGGGATATTAAACATGTGAGGACTGCAGTTGCATTTTGATTCATGCTGGTTGCCTTCAAGTACCTTGCCCAAGTTATTTAATTTTTTAATGTGTGAGGCTCAACATTGAATGTTGGGAGGCAATTTGATCACTAAAGGCACCACAGTTGAGCCCGATACTGTTCTCACTAGGTGTTGACACTTGCGTAATTCGCTGGTTCATTAGAAGCAATCAGGAATAGGAAATTTGGCAGATTTTACTCTCTCACCAGTTCAGGGGAGAAGAGGCCAATTGTAGCACTTCATCTGCCAGCCCAATTGAGATCTGCTAATTCAACACAAAGTGCAGGTTGAATTTGGGATATTCCTAGCCTACACGGCTCAGTTCCACAATTTCCAACTGAATTTTAGGGAGAGTTAAAGTAGCATTTCTACATGCCATAAACATGTTTTAATTATGCAGAAATACTCCTTGTAAATATAATGGAGTAGAGTTTCCGCTTTGGTTGCAATCGACGATACGGATGCAGATTGCGACCATTTTGAGAAGTTTTTTTTTTCGAGTTATCGCTCAAACTCTTCTGCTGATTGTCAAATGAAAAATCTGTCATGAACCAGCATAATAAAACATAATTTAAATGTACTAAGTGTAGTAACTTGGTACAGTTTGGTTAATACAGCTGAAAATAGGTTTATCACAAAAAATAAATATTTTTAATCAATGTCAATTTACCATGTGTGAATAACCAGATTTTAAATGACTGAAACTGACATTTTAAAAAAACATAACCATTTGCTAGTTATATTGGGGTGCAGTAGTCAGTTTGAGTAAATTTTTCAAAAATTATTCAAAAGCTTTTAATTGTTCCTATTAGTGTACTTGCACCCAAAAGAACCAGCTTAATGTCTAGCGCCTCCTTGAAGGGGAACGAGCACAATTAGCATAATGGTGATTAATTAATCCTGGGGTGTGGTCAGTTTTTTGGGAGAGACAGCTTCTAGCGCGTTTTTTTTAAACTAGCACAAAAGAAAAGCTGAACGTAGTTTGCGCTTAAAATTCAGCGATTATTTGCGAGGGTTATGCCAATTTCGAGCACATCAGAACGGAAACTCGACCCCTTTGTACCTATAGTACAACCTTGATTCCGTCAGTATGACAGATAAAGTCCACTGTAGATAATTGAATTGGAGAATAATTTTCAGCTCCGTGGTGTGAAGGAAGTATTAATCTGAAGCAGTCTAGCAGTTGAAAGAAACACATCAAAAACCAAAAACGCATCCCAAGTCCCTAGCCCAACGTAAAGTACATGTGGAAGTTTCATTGGTGTGTGTATAAGTCCCAATGTAAAATTGCAGTTCAAAGGTCCTGTTCTATTTGCAAATACAGAAGCAAAAAGCTTAATACATAAGCACTTCATTATAATCTATATTTACAGAAAATTCACTTCACGGTTAAAGGATAGAAAATAGATGCAACATTACAAAAGTAGGAATATGTTCTGAATCATCGGAGTTAAATCACAAGAAAAGAATGGTTTGAAAGAAAAAGTGACCTAAACTTTCTCCCAAAGCCAATACTTTACATTCTCAATAAACAGCCAGATGTGCGACCACACATCCACTCTCTCCAAACAAACTGCACTGTGGCCAACTGGAGGAGATACGAGACATACTGAAGTGGAGCATCCAAAATTTAGAATTCTTGCCGATTTGACACTCGCATGTAAAGGGTATTCCTTTAATAAAGATAGGAATTATGCAAGAATAGATTATTAAAATGTGTTGCACTCTAATAGTAAAAATGAAATGAATACTCTTGCCTATGGGTGGCAATACTTCCATTTTTAAATGTGACCAATGGAAACCCCATAATTGTAAAATGCAGTTGGAAAAGGCAGTACCGCAGATTGTTTCAATAATCATCCCAGAATGTGAGAAATTGTACTTTTTTCAACTTGAATCAGAAATACCACTACCACACTGAAAGGACTGAAGTGAACATTAAATAAAAGTTGCGCAGCAACTGGGCATTATGTTATCAGACTGACTAGGGAATGAAGATTATATAGTGCATTTAAAATCAACACACCCGCAAATATAAGAGATGTTTTCAATAAAACCTATTTTGTTAGCTTTCCATTCTCAACTCCTCTTGCTTCCATAAATTTTAAGTGAGATCATATGTGAGCGGATAGAAGGGAGAAATTGGAGAAAGAAGTAATGCATTTGACAATGAAATAATGCCAACCAAATGATACTTGGATGGGTACTGTACAAAAAAGATATTTCCACACTTAAACACTGGACTGAGGTTTAAAAACAAGATGGTTTTACTTTACTGCACTGGCACAATGATCTCTCCATTATCCTGCTAAACACACTGAACTGGTGCAGTGACTGCACCGTATTTGCATTCTGATGCAAGAATCACAAGGCTCTGAGGCCAAATGAAGCATAGTTCTGAAAAGGGATACTCCAGCATCATGCTGCCCAAAGGATCGTGCACTCAATTCTTACAAGGAGGAAAGTATAATATATAAAAACAGATTGTTGCAAGGAACTAATGCATCTTAAGCTTCTTTAGGTTTTATTATGTAATCTGAACCAGTCAATAATTATTACTCTTATTTACATATTGGCTCAGAGCTTCCTGGAGATTTGCACCATTAAATGGTGCGTCTACATCATGGGCCTGATTCAGATTGTAGAAGTCCCAGGAAACTTCAGCCATTACTTTCGCCACTCCATAACTTCCTGAGACTTCTGTTCTGCTACACGGTTTCCCCATCAAGACAGTTAAACAGCTAATTATGATGGCCAGGAATTTGCATTCAGCAGCGTAGGCATGGTGCTTGCTGTTCATTGCGCTTATAGTTGTCCGTGGACTTTTTTTGGGCTTCTGAGCAGCAATTTACGGTATTTAGCGTTCCTTTATAGCGCTGCACTCTGTACTGGGAACCTGTGGAGTGTGAGAACAGGGCAGTGTCTTCTCAACCAATCAGATTGAAGAACCCTCACTGGGATACAGAGGCCGCGATTTTCCCTTCCTCGGCAGGTCCGGTACAGCCGGGGTTGGTGGCGGGCCCTGGCCTCGCTCTCCTCCATCTAGCCTACGCCATGACTTTCCATTGGTCAGGCTTAACAAGCCCGCCAAGTGAGTTTCCCAACCAACTGAAGGAAGCAGGTCTGATGGCGTCATTTGATGGCATGGCATCAGCCGGTTTTCTTCAAAGGAACCACGAGCACATTTATTTTGACAGTTGTGCTGCCAGTGTTCTACAGCACTGAGGTGCTGCAAACACTGACAAGCATTGCACAGAGGTGCACAACTGCGCCCAGGCTCTCGCATGACTCCCTCCAAATGCTAACAGCACAGCATGCAGAGATATCCTCTTCCCTTCCAATGAGCAGAAGAGACCTCCCCAGATCATCAATATAGCCTGGTTGCATACCGCAGAAGGCGGCACAAGCAGGGATGTCGTCAGGAGGATCTTAGTGCTGTGCCGCAAACGTTTCAATTATCTCAGTAGATCAAGAAATGTTACTGCAAAGCCACACTCAACCTCATTCTGCTGTACCGCTCATCATATTCCCATCACTCTGCCTTCCCTACCCTGCACATCCTTACTCACACCAACTTACCTTGCACCTCCACTCATCCCTCTCTATCTACATCATCACATCCCCATCTCACTAGCCACCCCTCACCCTAAAGCAATCATACCAACTAATAACACACAAGGGTTGGTACTTGGGCGTGTTAACCAATGTTCATGAAAAGTTTCTGTTAATGTGGTGTTAAACATTGAAACCTTTATTTTCAACACTTTGCATTATTGGACAGATTTGTGTGCACTTTTGGAAGTGGTTGAGTGAGATGCAGTGAATCGTGAGACATAATGGTACCCCCTGCAATGGTGATATGTGTCAAAGGAATGGTTTGGGCATTGTAGGGATGCTTTATGGTATTGGTGTGTGATGGTGCCAACCTGGCACATCATGTGGCAGTCATGGTATACATGGTGAAGCCATCCCTGGCCTCCTGGGCAGCAAAGTGCTAGGGTGCTCTGTCCTGTGCAGCATCAGGTGATTGAGGAGAAGTTTAGTGTGGTTGTTGGTGCTGCTGGTGTGTTTAGTGATGATTGTGGTCAGACTCGGAGGACATAGTGTAAATGGTTCCCATGCTGATGGAGTACATAGCAGTTGAAGTTGAGATGTCAGAAGCACTCTGCCAAAAGGTGAGAGGTTGCTGCAATGAGGTGACCCTGGCTGGAGAGTTTGCTCCAAAGACTAGCAGCCTGCATAAAGTTCAATCTGTGTTCCAAAGGGAGAAACTAAGCGATTCTGGGTTTGGAAAGTGTGTAGTTGTAAAGTGGGAGCTTTGATACTAGATTTTAATCTATCAGCAATCAACTACTTTAATGGCCATGCAACCTCCACCTCAGATGAACAGACACGGTACTGTTAGTTAAAAGTTAAGTAAAAATTCACTGTTAATGGCTTCTAAACAAGCCAATAATTGCTTCAATTGCCTCCCCTGCCACTGCTGGTCAGGTCTGCTCAGCACAGGCACACCCAACATTGGGAAAGTGGAGTGTGCGCAATTTGACAGCAGGTTCCCTACCCACTGTCAATCTCACTTCTGAGCCACCACCAATCCCGTCCGCTGAACGACAGGTAAAGTGTTCCATTCCACTGTATTGCAACTGTTCAAACCAGAACATGTTTCACCATTAAAACATTGCTTATTAGATTCAGACTGCTGATTTTAACGTGTTTATAACAAAAAATATGTACATAGTTCAATAGTTTTCATTTTCCTGCTGAATATTATTAAAGAAATATCATACCAAGTAATATTCTTCCAGAGTCTGGATCATAGAATCTCTCTATTAGGTTGACTATCGTTGATTTTCCTCCACCTGATGGACCAACCAGTGCGACCATATTACCCGGTTCAACTGCAAATGTCAGCTCCTACAAAGAGAATGTTTCTGGTGATCACTTAGACAGTTAGAATGTGCAGAGCTGCCCAATTCTTAGTCACCTGCAACAAGCGCAACAAAGGAATAGATCCAGTATAGTCATCAGATGTTCACACAAATATACCAATAGCCCCTCAGTATAACCTTGATATTGCACAACCTCACACACAACTCAAATATAGAAGACATGATTTAAAAAAAAGATATCATACAATGAACACACTTTTAAAATCACTCAGGAAAGATTGTGTTATAGAAGGGGGGAGCCTGAGGGGGAGAAATGTTTCACTTGCCGCAGTATATATATCATGCCCAGAGAACTACAGCACTTGAGTGCACAAGGGGAGGTTTTGTTAGAAATAGCCAAGTTAAGGCTATCCCTAGTCATGTTAATAATCAGGATCGATTGTAAACCAGTCTGGTGGGTATATTGTGTTTAATCAGAGTTTAAGACGGAATATAACACATTAGTTATACAGCAAAATCATACGACCGTGACAAGTAGCTGGTACCCGGTACCCAATCCAATCCAATCGGACAAGCAGCTGGCACACGTGAGCAATTCTCTGGCTTGCTCTCTTTCTCTCGTCTAGAGCCTCCTTCGGTAAAGCATGGAATCACTCTCAAAGAGGGTTCGACCAGCCCTACTTCTGTATCACTCTCACCTCCACTGTCTGCCCTGAAACGCTCTCTAGGTGTACCTTTTATTCTCTTTTTAGGGGTGGGCAAGGAATATTGACAACACCATTTGGCCTATAGAGGTTCCCCTAAAAACTCAATACCTAATGGGGCTTCAAGTTCTTTGTTTTGATTCTCATGTCAAAGTCCTCCCGAAAGATGTCTCATGTTCTTGTCCACGTCTTTTCCTGATTATACTTACGCAGGGTTTCTTCCCTTGGAAACGGTGTCTTACCTCTCTCGTCCCTATCCTCTCGGGTTCAATCATGAGGTTCAAACCAGAAAACTGTTTGACTTCAAATCGGTCGTTATCTGCTTTACGACCTAGCAAACTGCTTTGTGTTTACCTTAACTTCCTATGCTCATTAACTTTTAATTATTTTCACAAGCAGTTCGGTTAAACCAACTCCAATTTCTACTTTAGCATTATAACTTGATTGTTAATAATAATATAGAGCTTAGTTGGTTAAATTAAAGATACATAAACAAAGTTGAAGTTTTAACGAAAACAACAGATAATGGTTGTCATAGTGCAGAATGCCATAACATCTCAGCAGGGAAACAAAACAAGCATTTCTAAAGCATCTATCTAGTCTAAGGAGACTTGTCGTCTCCAGTTCAACAAAACCATGTAAACACAGCATTCTTCACGTCAGTTTTATATGCATAACCATATACATCTTGTACACCCCTAATTTCTAACATATTCTTTAGAAACAGAAAACTAGAGATCAGGAGTTCAGATCCCATAAGAGTGAATTTTGAAATTGATTTCAATTAATCTGGGAATTTGTAGGCTGGTACCAGAAAGTTACTATGAAAACTGCTAAATTGTTGTAAAAACCTAACTGATTCACTAATGTCCTTCAAGGAGGGGAACCTGCCCAGACTGACCTAGATGTGGCTCCAGTCTCACACTACATGTTTGACTCTTAATGCCCTTGTGGCAGCTAGGAATAGACAATAAACACTGGACAGCCATTGTTGACCACATCCAATACCTTCCCGCTCCTCCGCCGTACCTGGGCCCTGCCGATGTTCCTGCCCACGCCCCAAACGGCGACCTGGATTTTGGTGACATCACCCAGTCGCCCACCTCGAAATCGTCACACAGGGACAGCACGGGCCAGCCCACACTGCGATATGTGTGCGCACTAGGTCGGTGCAGCATAGCAGGTCTCCAGTCGTCCTGGTTAACCCTTGCCACTGGATAAAGGCCTAAAGCTCGGTCAAGCCCGTGTGGTGGCTGATGTGCAACGGTCACTGCACACAAAAAAAATCCATGCACAGGCATCCTCCACCCCTTTAATTGCAGTTCAGGACTGGAATATCGGGTCCTTCATTGAAACATTTGGGAATTTATGTGCAAGTAAGTCAGCCTCGTTCGAGGGACTGCCTATGATGATAACATCCAATTAACAAATCTTAAAAAAAAAACACGATCTAAAAAGGGTGAGATCATCACTCTTTGCACTCAAATTTTCCCCTCAAAACATTAAATGCCACTCTCAGCCAAGAGCTGTTTAAACAAAACAAGTGGACTAATTGGTCATTTAACAGAAGACGTGTCCTGCATTTTACTGCCTCTCAGCAGTGCAAAGTCTATGAAAGGCATTTGTATACATTAAGTGCTAGCCAACTCTGGCATACATAGAAATGTCCCTATGCAGCACAAACGCAGTGGCTCCGATATTTACTCAGAGCAGGGAAAAGAGCTGGGTGGGGATAGGGGGAGTTTAAGAGGAGGATTTCCAGACAGGAAATCCGAAGGAAAGGTTTCCCCGCACATTCTGCCGAATTTAACAGCAGGACGTCTTTATTCTCCTCCCCCACCACGCCACAACAGGTTTCCCGCCAGACCACCAGGTACATTGACAGGCTGGCTGCCTTTTGGGCTGGAGAGCTGCCAGGGAGCAGATCTCGGGTAACTCTGATTTGGCGAGGGGAGGAGTGGGGAAAGAGGGGGGGGGGGGGTTGGTTTGGGGTCTGGGGTCGACCCATCGTGAGGAGGTGAGCTTGGTGGGCCGGGGGAAGCAATAAAAGCACTACCCTACCCCCCACCAGGCCCCCACCCCCGCCCCCGCATCCTTTTACCTGCCAGGATTCCTAGCCTCCATACGTTAAAAGTTTAAATTGAAATAAACCGGGAGCACGCAGCCCCCGTAAAAAGATTTTAGTGGCCGCCCAGCTCCGAAGAGAGAGGGTTGGTCACCCGGCCTGCCTCCGTTAAAACTGGAAGTAGGCAGGTTGAGATTTTGTATGAGAATTTTAAAATCTTTGCCTTGCCACTAGCCCCCAACTCACCCATCCTTGGGGGTACAAATTCACTCAGTGTTTACACCAGGAATAGTTGTGCTAAAATTAACAGTTTATCCCCAAAAAACTGTACAAAATACTGACCTTCAAAACCTGGGACGCCTGCCTAGTAGGGTAGGTGAAACTGACTTTCTGGAACTCAAGTCCTGAAATAAGAAAATCAATTTAATACCCGAAAAAAGGCGATTAAAATTTCAAATATTTTATTACCCTTGGATACCTTGCTTGAATTCACATTTTCAGTATCTAAATTTGAGAGTTTTTGGTGATAGGACATGGAAGAAGTCAAGCAACATATCAGACTGTATAAACAAACATCTGAACTGTGGCTTGAAGGAAAAGGAGATTTTTTTGCCTTCATTCAACAAAATGACTCGGGAGCAGGGTCACTGGTTTACTGTGACTGAGTAAATCAAATTCTGTTTGTCTTGTAAAAGATTCTGGGATGTGGGAGTATTTTGGAGGCCTGCAATCTACAAATACATTAGTTTATAATTAAGGCTACTTTATTATGAGGACTGAATGAGTGAAATTATTTTTTTATTACATGTGAGTCTGGGATTTTTACCAGTGACTTGGTTGTGGGGCGGGGGGGGGGGGGGTACGGAGGGGGTTATGGAATTTCATTCCATGGTTCAGTTCATTTTTCTGTGATAACCTCAAGCCAGCAGCCTTACTCATGGTGATCTTATTCTACTGGGATTTTGATGATTATAAAACATTGACCAATTTGTAGATTGAAAAAGAGCAGTTCAATCAATGAAAGAAAACTTTCAGGTAAGCTGATTGAACTAAAAAATATAAAAATCCACTTACTGCCTTCAAGAGAAGCAAGGCGATTTCCACCCACACAAGGGATTTTTGGTTTACGGTCCAACAATTCAAAGATACGAATAGAGGCTCCAACAGCTTGCATGAAGTCACCGTAGAGAGATGCCAACATTCCAAATGCCATTGCAACATTCATCGAATACACCATAAAGGCTAATTTAAAAACAGAAAAGTCAGAAAATATGCCAAGTTAAAAGAGAAGGAAAGCTTAGGAAGTGTTCTTTTGAATATAAAGTACTGCTCTACATTTATACTTCACTATCAAATTTGAATAGATTTTTACTTACACAAGAACATAACATAAGAATTAGGAACAGGAGTAGGCCATCTAGCCCCTCGAGCCTGCTCCGCCATTCAACAAGATCATGGCTGATCTGGCCGTGGACTCAGCTCCACTTACCCGCCCGCTCCCCATAACCCTTAATTCCCTTATTGGTTAAAAATCTATCTATGTGTGATTTGAATACATTCAATGAGCTAGCCTCAACTGCTTCCTTGGGCAGAGAATTCCACAGATTCACAACCCTCTGGGAGAAGAAATTCCTTCTCAACTCGGTTTTAAATTGGCTCCCCCGTAATTTGAGGCTGTGCCCCCCAGTTCTAGTCTCCCCGACCAGTGGAAACAACCTCTCTGCCTCTATCTTGTCTATTCCTTTCATTATTTTAAATGTTTCTATAAGATCACCCCTCATCCTTCTGAACTCCAACGAGTAAAGACCCAGTCTATTCAATCTATCATAAGTCCGGAATCAGCCTAGTGAATCGTCTCTGTACCCCATCCAAAGCTAGTATATCCTTCCTTAAGTAAGGTGACCAAAACTGCAAGCAGTACTTCAGGTGCGGCCTCACCAATACCTTATACAGTTGCAGCAGGACCTCCCTGCTTTTGTACTCCATCCCTCTAGCAATGAAGGCCAACATTCCATTCGTCTTCCTGATTGTCATGTATTCAACCAGCATTGTAACCCATGTATAAACTGACCCAAGTTGTACACCGTGAGAACAATGACCACTAGGTGGGAGACACTCCTAACCTGGACCTTCAGGTATAAAAGAAGGGGAAGCTCCACCCACTTGCTGCACTTGAGTGCTAAGAAATAAAGGACAGGTCACAGACTGACCTTCTCTCAAGCATGGGCCTCGTGTGCATTTATACTGTATAGTAAGGACGTATCAATGGCGACAAGAAACTGGGATTTAAATCACGCAAGCATGGCCACTAGCAGAACAGACGAGAGGTACTGTGTTAAGGAATGGTTGGGACAGAGATTCAACATTGTTAAAGCAGCACACAGTTCTCCAGGCAGACAGGGGCAGTCGGGCATGCCCCAACATGTAGTCGAACCCAGAGGGGGAGTTCGACAGAGACAATGGCAAGCTGAACGGCGATTCACGCCATTGCAAGGGACAATGTGGCCAGTAACGGGGCCATCAACACCTGTTAATGGCGCACTCAAGGACAATAACGGGCAGTCAGGGATCGACTGGCAAGGGACCTTTTGTTTCAAACCGCAGCTCATGCTGGAGGCATGGAGGCACACACTCAGCCGGAGTTTGCAGAGGTGAGCAAAATACTTGCAGAAATGAACGCTGGGGGAAAATCGCTGGAAGCTGACGTTCAGCGAGTTCATGTGGAGCACGTATACAGTTCATATACCAGGACACCACCGATAATGATGAAAGTGCTCCTCAATGGCATCCTAGTATCAATGGAGTTAGACACGGGGACCAGCCAGTCCCTGATGGGTATAAGTTCGAAAAGTTGTGGGCGTCCAAGGCCAGGAGGCCAAAATTATCGGCGATTGATGCACAGCTACGAACTTACACAAAGCAGATCATTCCTAGGCAGCGCCACGGTAGTCATGACCCACAAAGATTCGGAGAACAGACTGCCACTCTGGATTGTCCCAGGGGATGGTCCCGCACTACTGGGGAGGAGTTGGCTTGCTGTCATGAACTGGAAATGGAGCGATGTCAATGCAATTTCCTCTGTGGAGCGAGTATCATGCTCACAGATCCGGGACAAATTTGACTCATTATTTCAACCCGGCATTGGCACTTTCATGGGGGCCAAGGTAGTGATTCACATAAACCCGGACGCCAGGCCAGTACACCACAAGGCCAGAGCAGTGCCGTACATGATGCGGGAAAAGATAGAAGGCGAAGTGGACCGCCTGCTGAGGGAAGGCATCATCTCGCCAGTCGAATTCAGTGACTGGGCGAGCCCGATTGTGCCAGTGCTCAAGGCGGATGGGTCGGTCAGGATATGTGGTGATTACAAGGCCACCAACAATCGGGTGTCACTCCAAGACCAGTACCCGCTACCGAGAGCGGAGGACCGCTTTGCGACGCTATCCGGTGGCAAACTTTTTTCAAAATTGGACCTGACCTCAGCTTACATGACCCAGGAGCTGGCGAGTGAATCGAAGAAGCTGACCACCATCACGACACACAAGGGGTTGTTTGAGTCCAACAGATGTCCGTTCGGAATTCGCTCGGCTGCCGCGATCTTCCAACTAAATATGGAAAGCCTCCTCAAGTCGATTCCAGGGACGGTGGTTTTTCAGGACGACATCCCATTACGGGTTACGATACTGAAGAACACCTCCACAACCTGGAGGAGGTGCTACGCAGACTGGACCGGGTAGGGCTGCGACTGAAAAAGGCGAAGTGCGTCTTCCTAGCTCCAGAGGTAGAATTTCTGGGGATGAGGGTAGCAGCAGACGGGATCAGCCCTACTGCGTCCAAGACGGAAGCGATCCAGAGAGCACCCAGACCCCGCAACACGACGGAGCTGCGTTCATTCCTGGGGCTCCTGAACTATTTTGGTAACTTTCTTCCCAAATTGAGCACGCTGCTAGAGCCGCTACACGTGCTCCAACGCAAAGGTCGCGAATGGGTCTGGGGGGACAGCCATGAAAGAGCTTTTAATAGAGCACACAATTTGTTATGTTCCAACAATCTGTTAATGCTATATGACCCATGTAAGAAACTTGTGTTAACGTGCGATGCGTTGTCCTATGGTGTCGGGTGTGTGTTGCAGCATGTCAATGCCAAGGGTCAGTTACAGCCGGTAGCTTATGCCTCCAGAAGTCTGTCCCAGGCAGAAAGGGGCTACGGGATGGTAGAAAAGGAGGCACTCGCATGTGTATATGCGGTAAAGAAAATGCACCAGTACCTGTTTGGCAGGAAATTTGAGTTGGAGACAGATCACAAACCCCTAACGTCCCTTTTGGCCGACAACAAGGCCATAAATGCAAACGCATTGGCCCGCATACAGAGGTGGGCACTCACGTTAGCCGCCAATGACTACACAATTCGGCACAGGCCGGGCACCGAAAACTGCTTCGATGCACTCAGCAGGCTCCCACTAGCCACCATTGAGGGGGCAACCGAGCATGCTGCTGAGATGGTCATGGCTGTTGAAGCTTTTGGAAGCGAAGGCTCACCCGTGACAGCCCGTCAGATTAAAGTCTGGACAAATAGAGACCCGCTATTGTCTCCAGTCAAGAAATGTGTCCTGAATGGGGACTGGGCAACCACGTACAGGGCATGCCCGGAGAAATTTAAACCATTTCACAGGCGCAAGGATGAACTCTCGATTCAGGCCGATTGCCTACTGTGGGGAAACCGCGTAGTCATGCCCCAGATGGGCAGAGAGGTGTTCATCAGAGAACTCCACAATGGGCACCCGGGCATTGTCACGATGAAGGCAATTGCCAGGTCACACGTTTGGTGGCCAGGGATAGACACAGATCTGGAACTGTGTGCTCGCAGGTGCAACACGTGTGCCCAGCTGTGCAATGCGCCCAGGGAAGCACCCCTTAGCCCCTGGCCATGGCTTGCCAAGCCTTGGTCACGCATCCATGTGGACTACGCAGGTCCTTTTATGGGGAAAATGTTTTTGGTTGTAGTCGACGCCTACTCTAAATGGATCGAGTGTGACATTTTAAATTCAAGCACATCCTCTGCCACGGTAGAAAGTCTACGGGCAATGTTCACCGCCCACAGTCTACCGGACATCTTGGTCAGCGACAATGGCCCGTGCTTCACAAGCACTGAATTCCAGGACTTCATGGCAGGCAATGGAATTAACCATCTTAGAACGGCACCATTCAAGCCGGCCTCAAACGGCCAGGCAGAACGAGCAGTGCAGATAATCAAACAGGGGATGCTCAGAATCCAAGGGGGTTCCCTACAAACCCGCTTATCACACCTCCTGTTGGCCTATAGATCCCGACCACACTCGGTCACAGGGGTTCCACCCACAGAGCTGCTAATGAAAAGGACGCTCAAAACCCGGTTATCCCTTATACACCCCACCATGAAAGAAATTGTCGAGAGCAGGCGCCAGTCACAATATGACTACCATGACAGGAATGCGAGGGCATGATGTATTGATGTAAATGATCCTGTTTTTGTCCTCAACTATGCTGCAGGGCCCAAACGGCTCGCAGGCACTGTGGTTGCCAAAGAGGGAAAATAGGGTTCTGGTAGTTAAACTTACCAATGGACAAATCTGCCGCAAACATGTGGATCAAACAAAAAGGAGGTTCAGCACCCCCATAGAAGAAGCAGAGGAAGAACACGATGTAGAGTTCACTCCACCACAGGTGACCGAACACCGGAACCAAGTGGAGGAGAGCCCAGTCACTGTGGGTAGTCCGGACAGGCCTGAGGCACCGCAAACAGCAGTCACTCAGGCCAGCGCCTAACAACTGGAGCCCCAACTCAGGCGCTCTACAAGGGAGCATAAACCACCAGAGAGACTCAACCTGTGATCCCAATAAGACTTTGGGGGCCGGGGGGGGGGGGGGGGGGAGGTGATGTCATGTATTCAACCAGCATTGTAACCCATGTATAAACTGACCTAAGTTGTACACCGTGAGAACAATGACCACTAGGTGGGAGACACTCCTAACCTGGACCTTCAGGTATAAAAGGGGAAGCTCCACCCATTTGCTGCACTTGAGTGCTAAGGAATAAAGGACAGGTCACAGACTGACCTTCTCTCAAGCATGGGCCTCGTGTGCATTTATACTGTATCGTAAGGACGTATCACTGATTACCTGCTGCACCTGCAAATTAACTTTTTGGGATTCCTGCACAAGGACCCCCAGGTCCCTCTGCACCGCAGCATGTTGTAATTTCTCCCCATTCAAATAATATTCCCTTTTACTGGTTTTTTTTCCCCCCCCAAGGTGGATGACCTCACATTTTCCGACATTGTATTCCATCTGCCAAACCTTAGCCCATTCGCTTAACCTATCTAAATCTCTTTGCAGCCTCTGTGTCCTCTACACAACCCGCTTTCCCACTAATCTTTGTGTCATTTGCAAATTTTATTACACTACACTCTGTCCCCTCTTCCAGGTCATCTATGTATATTGTAAACAGTTGTGGTCCCAGCACCGATCCCTGTGGCACACCACTAACCACCGATTTCCAACCCGAAAAAGGGCCCATTTATCCCGACTCTCTGCTTTCTATTAGCCAGCCAATTCTCTATCCATGCTAATACATTTCCTTTGACTCCGCGTACATTTATCTTCTGCAGTAACCTTTTGTGTGGCACCTTATCGAATGCCTTTTGGAAATCTAAATACACCACATCCATCGGTACACCTCTATCCACCATCTCGTTATATCCTCAAAGAATTCCAGTAAATTAGTTAAACATGATTTCGTCTGCTTGATTGCACTATTCCTATCTAGATGTCCTGCTATTTCTTCCTTAATGGTATCTGTAGTGGGGAAAATGCTTGAAGCTGTTAAACTAACCGGCCTATAGTTACCTGCCTTTTGTCTGCCCCCTTTTTTAAACAGAGGCATTACATTAGCTGCTTTCCAATCCGCTGGTACCTCCCCAGAGTCCAGAGAATTTTGGTAGATTATAACGAATGCATCTGCTATAACTTCCGCCATCTCTTTTAATACCCTGGGATGCATTTCATCCGGACCAGGGGACTTGTCTACCTTGAGTCCCATTAGCCTGTCCAGCACTACCCACCTAGTGATAGTGATTATCTCAAGGTCCTCCCTTCCCACATTCCCGTGACCAGCAATTTTTGGCATGGTTTTTGTGTCTTCCACTGTGAAGACCGAAGCAAAATAATTGTTTAAGGTCTCAGCCATTTCCACATTTCCCATTATTAAATCCCCCTTCTCATCTTCTAAGGGACCAACATTTACTTTAGTCACTCTCTTCCGTTTTATATATCGGTAAAAGCTTTTACTATCTGTTTTTGTGCTTTGCGCAAGTTTACTTTCGTAATCTATCTTTCCTTTCTTTGTTGCTTTCTTAGTCACTCTTTGCTGTCATTTAAAATTTTCCCAATCTTCTAGTTTCCCACTAACCTTGGCCACCTTATACGCATTGGTTTTTAATTTGATACTCCTTTATTTCCTTGGTTATCCACGGCTGGTTATCCCTTCTCTTACCGCCCTTTTTTTTCCACTGGAATATATTTTTGTTGAGCACTATGAAACAGCTCCTTAAAAGTCCTCCACTGTTCCTCAATTGTGCCACCGTTTAGACTGTGTTTCCAGCCTACTTTAGCTAACTCTGCCCTCATCCCACTGTAGTCCCCTTTGTTTAAGCATAGTACGCTCGTTTGAGACACTAGTTCCTCACCCTCAATCTGTATTACAAATTCAACCATACTGTGATCATTCATTCCGAGAGGATCTTTTACTTGGAGATCGTTTATTATTCCTGTCTCATTACACAGGACCAGATCTAAGATAGCTTGCTCCCTTGTAGGTTCTGTAACATACTGTTCTAAGAAACAATCCCGTAGGCATTCTATGAATTCCTCCTCCAGGCTACCCCGTGCGATTTGATTTGACCAATCGATATGTAGGTTAAAATCCCCCATGATTACTGCTGTTCCTTTTTCACATGCCTCCATTTTTCCCTTGATTATTGCCCGCCCCACCATGAAGTTATTATTTGGGGGCCTATAAACTACGCCCACCAGTGATTTATTTCCCCTTACTATCTCTAATCTCCACCCACAATGATTCAACATTTTGTTCATTAGAGCCAATATCGTCTCTCACAACTGCCTTGATATCATCCTTTATTAACAGAGCTACCCCACCTCCTTTCCCTTCTTGTCTATCTTTCCGAATTGTCAGATACCCCTGTATGTTTAATTCCCAGTCTTGGCCACCCTGCAACCACGTTTCTGTAATGGCCACCAAATCATACCCATTTGTAATAATTTGTGCCGTCACCCATTTACTTTATTTCGAATGCTGCATGCGTTTAGGTAGAGTGTTTTAATACTAGTTTTTAAACCATGATTTTTAGTTTTGACCCCTCCTGCAGCCCCTTTATATTCATACATATTGTCCCTTCCTATCACCTTGTGGTTTACACTTACCCCAGTGCTACTCTGCTCTGTTGCCTCCTGCCTTTTGCATTCTTTCTTGGGGTCCTGTTCATCTGAGCTCTCACCCACTCTAACTAGCTCAGAGCCCTCTCCTGGGTTCTGAATACTTCTTGCATTGAGGCACCGAGCTTTCATGCTTGCCTTTTTATTACACTTGGACCCTTTAGAATTTTGCTGTGCATTGGCCTTTTTTGTTTTTTGCCTTGGGTTTCTCTGCCCTCCACTTTTACTCATCTCCTTTCTGTCTTTTTGCTTCTGTCTCCATTTTGTTTCCCTCCGTCTCCCTGCATTGGTTCCCATCCCCCTACCATATTAGTTTAACTCTCCCCCCAACAGCACAAGCAAACACTCCCCCTCGGACATTGGTTCCGGTCCTGACCAGGTGCAGACCGTCCGGTTTGTACTGGTCCCACCTCCCCCAGAACCGGTTCCCATGCCCCAGGAATTTGAATCCCTCCCTGCTGCACCACTGCTCAAGCCACGTATTCATCTGAGCTATCCTGCGATTCCTACTCTGACTAGCTCGTGGCACTGGTAGCAATCCCGAGATTACTACTTTTGCGGTCCTATGTTTTAATTTAGCTCCTAGCTCCTTAAATTCGTCTTGTAGGACCTCATCCCTTTTTTTTACCTATATCGTTCGTACCAATGTGCACCACGACAACTGGCTGTTCACCCTCCCTTTTCAGAATGTCCTGCACCCGCTCCGAGACATCCTTGACCCTTGCACCAGGGAGGCAACATACCATCCTGGAGCCTCAGTTGCGGCCACAGAAACGCCTATCTATTCTCCTTCATTTGTGTTGTACTGTTAGACATTACACACTGGCAGAAATATTTCCTTATTTTGAGCAAGGTAGGAATTGGCGCTCAAGAGCTCAAAATTAGAAAGGGGAAATTATGTCATTTCTAAATAGGACATTGGTGAGTCTTCAAAGAATTACTTTGAAGCCTCCCCCACTGAAAAAGGAAAGCCATCTCCAATTAAAACTGGAAAAAGACCAACATAAATGATTTAAAAGTCTATGTCAGTCAGCACCAAAAGAATCCTACACAATATCTGCAGCAAGCAGCGACGCTGCCGTCATCGTATTCTGTACTTAACTAAGACTCAATAAAACCCAAGTATACAAAACAGTCATTAGTGGAAGCTTGAGCTATTCACGCTCCCCATAGTTTGCAATTTTGATGATCAGTGGACATTTCAATCGACCTGGAGACTAGCAGGAATCAAAGTCACCGCCACTTTTTTCCTCACTCGCCTCTGCTGTTCCACCATCGATGGCAAGATCAACTTCCATTTTAAAAACCTATACATATCATTCCTGTTTAGATGGGCTTGTGTGGTGGTGAGCAGAATGGTGTTAAGCATAACACCAGCTGGTGCGTTCAATACACCAGCACATATATGAACAGGAAGGGTCTGTACAGATTATGAATTTGGTAACTGCTGAAACCGGTGTCATGAAGGCTGCCGACAGGATTGCCCTCTGAGTATATGTTGTCTTTAATGCTCCCCTCCGTATTTTTGGAGAAGGAGTTCATGGTTATCATTAAGGGTAGCATTTTTGGTTGGTGCTCTTGGTTCTGCAGCAGCTACAATTCCAGGCATGGTGTATTGGGAACCCTGAGCCAGCCAGCAAATAGATCAACTATTCCAAGGTCAGCTGATCTTACCCAAAGTGGCGGGGCAACAGAGGGCTAATGGACAGGACTGAGGCAGGCAAGAGGCAACATATTCAAAATTCAGATCAGAAATTAGCAGTGAAATTTGGCAATCTTGATCAATTAATTCCCATCCTTGTATTCACTGGAGTTCAGAAGAATGAGAGGAGACCTCATAGAAACGTTTAAAATTCTGACGGGTTTAGACAGGTTAGATGCAGGAAGAATGTTCCCAATGTTGGGGAAGTCCAGAACCAGGGGTCACAGTCTAAGGATAAGGGGTAAGCCATTTAGGACCGAGATGAGGAGAAACTTCTACATCCAGAGAGTGGTGAACCTGTGGAATTCTCTACCACAGAAAGTTGTTGAGGCCAATTCACTAAATATACTCAAAAAGGAGTTAGATGAAGTCCTTTCTACTAGGGGGATCAAGGGGTATGGCGAGAAAGCAGGAATGGGGTACATGGAAGTTGCATGTTCAGCCATGAACTCATTGAACGGTGGTGCAGGCTAGAAGGGCCGAATGGCCTACTCCTGCACCTATTTTCTATGTTTCTATCATTTCCCATGAGATCCCCACATTATGGCAACATTCCAGGTTACACTGCACTCTAAACTTTTTCACCTGTTTTAAATCAATTAATTTATTTTTGAAATATAATTACATCTTATTTTGCATGATCATAAAGAGGCTGAGGTTCATATTTCATGCAACTTATGAGTCAATCTATGGTCAGTGCATTGGACTAATAAACATATACAATGAAGTTAAAACTAATTGAGATCCAAATGCTTCAGAAGTGGTGTTTATAGCTACATCAACAAACAGCATTAGGTTAATAAATAATGTTCATCACAGATTCCCCAAATGGCAATATTTTGCTGCAGGGCATGATGATACACAAGGGAAAATAAACATTTTTGACAGTTGTTGCAATTAGTCGGTAAACAGTGTGTAGTTAAACATCATACAAAAATGTGGAGATTTGCTTATATTAGGAAAAACAGATTTCAAAATTATACAAGTCATCAAACCACAAATAAATGTTGTTGCAAGATCAAAACACTGTAAAAGAACCGGTACTTTTCATGGAGATTAATTTTTCTCTCAGTTGCGGTATTGCAAAGTTTATAGAGCGATGGTCCTGTCGCAAGTGAATTTTTCGGGCAGTCTAATTTTTCACAAATGACGGTCAGATTTGGTAGAGTCCTTCCTGTTATGCAAATCTGTTTTGAAGTAATTTATTTTGTTTATTCTAATCTATTACATTTAACTGGCTTCCACTGTACTTGATTGAACTAAATTAGGGAACTCAGAAGAAACTTCTTTACCCAAAGAGTGGTGAGAATGTGGAACTCGCTACCACGGGGAGTGGTTGAAGCAAATAGTATAGATGCATTTAAGGGGAGGCTCGATAGCATACGAGGGAGAAGGGAATAGATGTTGATAGATTTAGATGAGGAAATACGAGAGGAGGATCAAGTGGAGCATAAATGCCGACATGGACTGGTTGGGCGAATTGCCTGTTTCTGTCCTTTGTAATCCTACGAAGTACTATATAATCCTACGAAGTACTATATAATGCTTTTTGCTTCATGGCATTTAAATCTTATGCTTTTAATAATAATGTACTTTTCATTAATTTATCACTTCTGATGCAAACATCTGTATGAATAGCTTCCATTCATTCTCATAGGATTTAATTTGAACATATTTTATAAACTAAGTAAAACGATAAATTATAATTAAAAAGAGAGTTCCATATTCTGTCTATACAATAGGACAAGAATAGAATTAAGATAGGGAAAATTCAGAATGTATACAGCTACTTGAAAAAGATGGAGCTGTACATTCTAAACCAACCATCTGCCATGTATGGAGTACAAGTTAGTATTTCTAGTGTGCGTCTGCACATGTGAAGAAGGGATGTTTGATTTTTCCCCCCCTTCTCAGTTTTAGTTAGAATATGTTGGATGGCTAAGGAAATTTGAAATGTGTCATTTTAGTATGATAGTAATGCTGCCGTTGCAAAGTACTGACTCCCACTTGATGGTGGCAACCAAGGAATAAAATCAAGCATTCACTCCTTCATTTTCTCTTTGCATAGAGATGTCTTTGCTTTTATAGTGGGTGGGTAAACTATAGCTTAGGAAAAATACTACTCTATTTTAATTCAATATGTGCAATATTTCATCTAACTAGGAAATTACTTGGGAATGTCAGTTTATGCTGGGATTAATACGCAAGACCTACGACTCTTCCTCTCATCTGCTGGGCCAGCTATCTCATTCTACACTTAGCTTTCAGCTGTAAAAGGTAGCCACAGATCTCTTGTGTTGTTTAAAGTATGAGCAATGCAGCTCAATGATTCAAGTAGTAGAACAGTTAGCTGCCTCTGAAAGAGATAGTTCCAAGTTTGAGTTCAAGAGTTGCAAATCACTGTATGGAGTTTTCAGCTGGGAAGAGAATCATACTGATTTACACAGGAGATTAAGGGATGATTTAATAGAGGTGTTTGAAATTATGAGGGAATGAGATAGAGGAGAGTGAAAAAGACAGTTTTCATTGATTAATGGGCCTAGAGCAAGAGGACGTAGACATAAGATTAAATGCAAAGATTCAGGTTGGTGAGCAGGAGAATTAAAAAAATTTTTTTTTTAATAAACATTATGGTTTGTGAGGCTGTGGAATGCACTACCAGAGTTAGTGAACAGAAACATAGAAAATAGGTGCAGGAGTAGGCCATTTGGCCCTTCAAGCCTGCACCACCATTCAATATGATCATGGCTGATCATGCAACTTCAGGACCCCACTCCTGCTTTCTCTCCATACCCCCGATCCCTTTAGCCGTCAGGGCCACATCTAATTCCCTTTTGAATATATCCAATGAACTGGACTTAACAACTTTTTGTGGTAGAGAATTCCATAGGTTCACAATTCTCTGGGTGAAAAAGTTTCTCCTCATCTTGGTCCGAAATGGCTTACCCCTTATCCTTGGACTGAGACCCCTGGTTCTGGACTTCCCCAACATCAGGATCATTCTTCCTGCATCTAACCTGTCCAATCCCATCAGAATTTTATATGCTTCTATGAGATCCCCTCTCATTCTTCTAAATTCCAGTGAATATAAGCCTGGTCAATCCAGTCTTTCTTCATATGTCAGTCCTGCCATCCTGGGAATCAGTCTGGTGAACCTTCGCTGCACTCCCTCAATAGCAAGAATGTCCTTCCTCAGATTAGGAGACCAAAACTGAACAATACTCAAGGTGTGGTCTCACCAAGACCTTGTACAACTGCAGTAAGACCTCCCAGATCCTATACTTAAATCCTCTCGCTATGAAGGCCAACATGTCATTTGCTTTCTTAACTGCCAGCTGTGTCTGCATGCCTACTTTTAATGACTGATGTACCATGACACCCAGGTCTCGTTGCACCTCCTCTTTTACTAATCTGTCACCATTCAGATAATAATCTGCCTTCCTGTTTTTGCCACCAAAGTGGATAACCTCACACTTATCCACATTATACTGCATGCATTGGCCCACTCACCTAATCTGTCCAAGTCACCCTGCAGCCTCTTGGCACCCTCCTCACAGCTCACACTGCCACCCAGTTAAGTGTCATCTGCAAACTTGGAGATATTACATTCAATTTCTTCGTCTAAATCATTAATATATATTGTAAATAGCTGGGGTCCCAGCACTGAACCTTGTGGTACCCCACTAGTCACTGCCTGCCATTCTGAAAAGGACCCGTTTATTCCCACTCTTTGCTCCCTGTCTGCCAACCAGTTCTCTATCCACGTCAATAGATTACCCCCAATCCCATGTGCCTTAATTTTGCATACTAATCTCTTGTGTGGGACCTTGTCAAAAGCCTTTTGAAAGTCCAAATACACCACATCCACTGGTTCTCCCTTATCCACGCTACTAGTTACATCCTCAAAAAATTCTATAAGATTTGTCAAGCGTGATTTCAGCAGGATCGATCCATGCTGACTTGGATCGATCCTGCTTTCCAAATGCACTGCTATTACATCTTTAATAATTGATGCCAGCATTTTCCCCACCACCGATGTCAGGCTAACCGGTCTGTAATTCCGTGTTTTCTCTCTCCCTCCTTTTTTAAAAAGTGGGGTTACATTGGATCAATTCCTTTGGATTGGAGGGGAGCTAGAGTCCATGGAATGTTGGAAAATGACCACCAATGCATCTACTATTTCTAGGGCCACTTCCTTAAGTACTCTGGGATGCAGACTATCAGGCCCTGGGATTTATCGGCCTTCAATCCCATCAATTTCCCCAACATCATTTCCTGACTAATAAGGATTTCCCTCAGTTCCTCCTTCTCGCTAGACCCTCAGTCCCCTAGTATTTTCGGGAGGTTATTTGTGTCTTCCTTAGTGAAGACAGAACCAAAATATTTGTTCAATTGATCTGCCATTCCCTTGTTCCCCATTATGAATTCACCTGATTCTAACTGCAAGGGACCTATATTAAGTCTTCACTCTTCACATATCTATATAAGCTTTTGCAGTCAGTTTTTATGTTCCCTGCAAGCTTACTCTCATACTCTATTCTCCCCCTCCTAATTAAACACTTAGTCCTCCTCTGCTGAATTCCAAATTTCTCCCAGTCCTCAGGTTTGCTGCTTTTTCTGGCCAATTTATATGCCTCTTCCTTGGATTTAACACTATCCCTAATTTCCCTTGTTAGCCACAGTTGAGCCACTTTCCCCTTTTTATTTTTACGCCAGACAGACAATTGCTGTAGTTCATCCATGTGATCTTTAAATGTCTGCCATACCCTATCTACCATCAAGTATCATTTGCCAGTCTATCCTAGCCAATTCACGAATCATACCATTGAAGTAATCTTTCTTTATGTTCAGGACCCTAGTCTCTGAATTAACTGTGTCACTCTCCATCTTAATGAAGAATTCTATCATATTATGATCACTCTTCCCCAAGGGGCCTTGCACGACAAGATTGCTAATTAATCCTCTCTCATTACATAAGACCCTGTCTAGGATGGCCTGCTCTCCAGCAGAGATGGTGAATAAAGCAGAGACCATGTCAACATTTCAGAATAGGTTAGATAGATGGTTCAAAGAAAGATAGGATTAGGCCTACAGGTTGAACCTCACTTATTTGGAACTCTCGGGACTTGGCCTGTTCTGGATAAGGGATTTTTCCAGATGAGGGGTGGTCACATTAAATTGGATGGTACGGTACTGAGCAAAGGGATATCAGGGCTGGCTGGCTTAGGGCTGGGCGTGCAGCAGAGATCACTGGGGGGGGCGCGATGGATTGTGGGGTCAGGCTAGCGATTGCAGGAGTCGGCAGCGAGGCAGGACCTCGATTTGTTCAAGTCGAAGCGGCTGGGAATGGTTCTGGACAAGAGGTGGTTCCAGATGAGGGAGTTCTGGACAAGGGAGGTTCAACCTATACTGCTCTATTAGAGGATAAATGTCAGACTGGTTGAGTCAAATGTCCTGTTTCCATGTTGTAACATCAATATACTTCTATGTAAAGATTGCCGAATCACTGGAGAATCGTAGCACCAGTGAGTGTTGCTTTAATGGGACGGTTTTTGTCACTCATTCCAGTTGTATTTTTTTTCCATGGCAAACAGGCCAACAAAGAAGATAAAAATCTGAGCATAGAGAGACACTTTTTGAAGTTGTTCCATACTATAAAAGGCCCTACAAGATTCAGCACAGGGCCTGGAATGCTCCTATGGTCAAGAGTGACGAAGAGATAACCCTGTGCAGTTATTTTTCACAAAGACTGAAGTATATCAATGTCAATTTTCAAGTTTTGAAACACAGTCCGTGCATACTGATGAAATTTAATAGCGTATATTCAAAAGAGCACATTTTTCTATACAAGAAGATTGATCTGTTTGACTTGGTTAAGTTTGATTCAAATCACTCATCCTTCGAAGGCATTTACACAAAGTCTGTGGTAAATGTCATAGCTCAAAAGGGAGTGTCTGGTTTTAAAGATCTTCAACATTTGCAGATTGCGAATAAAGATATTAATTCAGTAAAGATCACACATCAATGAATTACTGCACTTTTGCAGCAGTTCTTAAACAATTCTGATTTTCCAGTCTTTAGATTGATGATCAAACAATGAAATGATGAAGAATGTAAATTATACACAAGGCTCTCAGTTTCCCATTTCTACTTTTTATGCAGCATTTTTAAACTGACATTTCTCAGCTACACATTGGGTTAACAATTGAGATGAAAACTTTCATTCGAACTTTGCACAGTAACACTAAAGAAATGTTTACTTGATGTATCTATTACTGCCAATTTCACTTAAAATTTGCCTAATCCAAAGCATTATTTCCCACTTATTTCCAAATGATGGACTTGCATAAATATAACCCTTAACCACCTTGATTCTACTTAAGCATAACATTCTCTGTAGTTAAAGCTTTCAAATCAGAAAATGTGGTAATTGCACCTGATAACAACCAGTTATAAGTCTAACCTTTTACACATTTTTCAGTGGTAAACCCAAAAAACTACTGAACAAAGAGAAAATCACTATCAAGACAATGTAAAGCTACAAGTTACATTTGATTTAATTGCTTTATGAAGCTTAAATGCGATAATAAAAGTTGAAATTATTTCTTATTTACACACACACACCACCCTCCCCTCCCCACACACACACATATACACCCCACACCATCACACTTGCGGGTGTAATTGCTGTGTAACAAGTTTACATAGATAGTTTCTATTCAAAATAGACATCTGAATTGATAACCGAAATTCTAAAAATTAGGACAGAATGTACGACTTCAAATTGAGACTTAATTACCTCAGTACATCATTGTACAATTATTCACTGGCCACTAAACCTGGTTCACCTGAAGACTACACTTGGGCCTGGATTTTCGGCTTAATCAGACGTTACACACCTGTGCTTAGCCATCCCAGCCAAAAATCATGGTGCTAAAAAAAGCTCTACATTTTGCACATGCGCAGATACGTTTGAATCTTCCTGTACCCAGGTGAAACTTTAGGGCGTGGCAAGTTTGTTTACACATGCACCAGCCTACTTCACTCATAGCGGGAGACATGGCACAGCAGGAGGGGAGAGATAGAGCACACCGCTTCTCTGCAACAGCCGCTGAGAAACATAGAAACATAGAAAATAGGTGCAGGAGTAGGCCATTCGGCCCTTCTAGCCTGCACCGCCATTCAATGAGTTCATGGCTGAACATTCAACTTCAGTACCCCATTCCTGCTTTCTCGCCATACTCCTTGATCCCCCTAGTAGTAAGGACCTCATCTAACTCCTTTTTGAATATATTTAGTGAATTGGCCTCAACAACTTTCTGTGGTAGAGAATTCCACAGGTTCACCACTCTCTGGGTGAAGAAGTTCCTCCGCATCTCGGTCCTAAATGGCTTACCCCTTATCCTTAGACTGTGACCTCTGGTTCTGGGCTTCCCCAACATTGGGAACATTCTTCCTGCATCTAACCTGTCTAACCCCGTCAGAATTTTAAATGTTTCTATGAGGTCCCCTCTCATTCTTCTGAACTCCAGTGAATACAAGGCCTTAGTTCAGGCCATAGAGAGGTGGCGGCCTGCACTGCACTAGTGGGTGGAAGGCCCGTGCCAAGGGTGTTCAGAAGGATATGGAGGGAGATAGCCCTGGAGGTGTCAGCGGCAGACATGGTGGCTAGAACTGCTACCCAATGCCGCAAGAAGTTTAACGACCCCGCGAGGGTCGTCAGGGTGAGTACCCTTTACATTTATGGACCCCTGCCATGGATGCAAGATCACTGTCTCACACAATGATAAGTCTTTGAGGGAGCTGCCCCTTCTCTATGTGTTCCAGGTCAGGGTGTAGATTGTTGAAGCCACCTGAAAGCTGGAGGCTCACTTCACCAGCCATGCCCTCTGCATTCAGGCAGCAAGGACCCTCTTGTCTCCTAATCATCGTCAACCCTCCTCGCACTCCCCTTCCACTGTTGATATGCATTGGCCAAACATCACCTGAGCCACTATGCTCCCTGGCTCTCACCACCTCCCAGTTTCTCCACATGCTCAGTCCGCAGCCACACAGATTGTACTGAACACATTTGTACTTCCAGACAGTGGCAGCTATTGTACTATGGAAGGCACATGTGGCACAAGAGGAGCAACTCGTTACTCAACCCTTCTTCTTGCTCTTAATGCAGGCAAAGTCTGCACATAATCAGAGGGAGCAGCATCAGACCGGAGGCAGATAGCCTGATCTGCAGGACCTGACCAGGGTGGAGCAGTGTCGGCCCTCATGGGCACCATAGTTCACATGGTGGCCGGCGGCGAGGCCGAGCCCCCTACGGGTAGTGACAGTATGTGAATGGCATTTGCAATTACTGTGACTTCCTTGCCTCCTAATATCAACTGGCCTAGCCCCTTTACATATACATGTCCAATGCCACCTTCCTCTTATCTGCCTGCCCTCTCCCCTGCTGCTAACCACACGTCTGTTGCTTTGTGCTTACAAATGACTAGCCAGAAGTGCAACAGCCTTCCCATGAGCCGTCGACATCTCGGCATGGGGGAGATGACAAGGGATGTGACGACAGTGTGCTCTCTGAGCGTAAGACCACATCAGTCCCACCGTGTGGCGACACAACATCGGGGGAGAGGGGTGATTTTGAGGGGTTTGACGACTCAGACTCCTCGCCCAAATGGCCTACAGCAATGCCCAGCAGGAGGGGGAAGATCAGAGGCAAGCTCCATGGAGGCCGAGTCGGCACAGTAGTCCTGCTCAGAGACAGGCAGACGTGGACTTGGACTTGGTGGCTATGTCCAGGGAGAACACGTAAATGCACTGCCAACTCATGGGTGTATTGGGTAGGGCCCCGCAGAGCAGCAACACACTTGCTGTGAATGTGGCGGAGGCAGCCTTATGCATTGTCCATGCATCTGAGGACTCCAGCGAGCCCATCCTTGCCCGCTCAGAGGCAGATGGGCTCCAGCAACGATAGCGGAGTTCCAGAGGGGATGGTACGTGCCATGGGTGACGTGGCAGTAGCAACAGCGTCGCAGGCACAAGCCACGCTACAGCTAGGTGATGTCATGCGATCACGGACTGCTGCCAGCCTCTCTGTGCTCCCCACTGTCCAACGGGGAAGTGACGGTGCTGTAGCAGGCCAGCAAGTTGTGGTCACACTTCACTGAGGCTTAGCCCCGTGTGAGTGGCAGTGGTCCCCAGGAAATGAAAGGTGCTGTCCTTCCTCAAGATGACAGCATTCTGGCTCCCACCACGCCCCTAACACGGTCCACTCCCGAGCCATCAGAGACTGCTGCCGCCGATGCTGACGCGGAGGAGCTCGCAGCCGTGCCTTCCAGGCCCGAAGCTGGTCCAGGGCGTCCTCGTAGGCCATCTATACTGTCTGGCCCACTAATAAAGCAGCCCTCAAGCAGCCTTGCTGTAGGCACTGGAGTCTCATTGAGGAGCAGCAGCAGTGGGGGGGGGGGGGGGGGGGGCGGGGGGAGCAAAGCTATGGGCAAGTCGAATTAAGGTGCAGGACCATGTTGGGGACATTCACTGAAAATTGTTAATGCCACCTGTAAGTAGTTATGGTAAATATCTGCACTACATTGTTGTTTAGTGTGTTGCAACAGGACATTGTATATTGTATAGGTTTGGTGGGGGGGGGGGGGGTAGTATGGGCAGTATTATCTCCATCCCTCAGCTTCCTCCATTCAAGAGAACCAATCCATTATGAGTTGCCGATGTGCGGCTCTTGGTCTGGCAGCATCTCCACGCTGCCTCCCCAGTGGATGGTGTGGCTGTCCAATCGGGGCCTCGGTAGACTTCTCTTCATCGTCCTCCTTCTCCTCCTGAGGTGGGGCTGCAATCCACACAGGCAATATCTGGCCCCTCATGATGGCCAAGTTGTGCAACATGCAGCACACCACAATGAATTCAGAGATCTGTTGAGGGAGTATTGAAGGCTGCCTCCAGAGGACAGCGGAACACTGCACGACAATTGACGTCATGATCTCATTGAAACTACAGGGCGGGGCAGTAAGTTTTTGCATTGCTGCAAACCCGGAGCCGAATTTGCCGGCCGGGCGGTAAAAGCTGGCCGTCCGCCGTTACGCCTTCAGGCACCCTTTATCGCTCCTCCGGGACGCTAATAAAGGCACAAGGGGGCCAAAAATCCAGCTCTTGGTCCTTAACCCAGCTCTTGGTCCTACATGCAATGCCAAGGGTAATCAACTAGTGTTAAATATTCTTTAAACTTAATTAAATGAATTGTTTTAGAACATGTAGAGATGTACTGAAGTGCAACATTTCTCAATTGTATCACTGCAGTAGAGTCTCCATTATCTGCTCTCCTCTTCTCACCCCCCATTCCCCACTCGACTGAATGGAATTCAATGGAAATTGCCACATAATCTCGTCCTCAAATTAGACATGGTACAACAACACGAGGTACGACAACGAAAAGTGCAATTAAATAAATACCATTCTTTTAGGGTCACAAGGTTGAATTGTGTCATACAGGAGATTGATATTAGTGGACAGTACAATGGGATCTGGCCCTGTGGAAGGCTTTGTCCTATGAACATTTGTGTGGATAATGGGGAACGAGGATAATGGAGATTCCACTGTACCTAACTGCGTAGCCCACAATGTGCAGTTCAACACTGGGTGACTAAAAAGGATACACCAAGATAATAATCACCAAGCACTGCCGCATTTATCCTATGCTACTTTGTAGCTATTGAAATAGTTACAAGGTTTACAGAGTTTGTTTCCTCCTATTTTTTCCTTAGATGGCAGTATCAATAAAAATACAAGCTCATTAAAAAATCTGCAATCAGATCAGACAGTAAGCCACGAGCAAAAGCTCCAAATAGTCAGTATAAATTCCCATTATGTGTTTTGTATCTCATTGCGGAGGGGCAGAATGAGTATGTTGAATTCTTCTGGAACCAACCATATACTCCCTCACCTCTTTTTCCAGTCCATTGAAAACTGTATCGGTGCAGTTTTCAGCTCTCACCGAAGTCTAAAATGTCACCAACTTTGTTTCCAATTTCCACCCTTCCCTCGCCTTCACATGATCCATTTCTGACTCTTCCCTTCCTCGACTTCTCTATCTCCATTTCTGGGGATAAGCTGTCGACCAATATCCACTATAAGGCCACTGACTTCCACAGCTACCTTGATTACACTGCCCCCCCCTTCCAGTTTCCTGCAAGGACTCTATTCCATTCTCCCAGTTTCTCTGCCGCATCTGTTGTGCCGATGCCACCTTCCATGCTGGTGTTTCCGATAGGTCTTTCTTTTCCCTCAACTGAGGATTCCCCTTCATCATGATTGACAGGGCCCTCAACAGTCTCCGGCTCATTTCCCACACTTCTGCTCTCACCCTGTCCCCTCCCTCCCTGTCCCCTCCCTCCCAGAACCACGATAGGGTTCCCCTTGTCCACACCTTCCACCCACCAGCCTCCACATTCAACATATCATTCTCCGCCATTTCCAGCACCAAACACATCTCCTCCCCTCCCCCACCCCACCCCCCACTCTTCCCTCCCCCGCCCCTTCAGCATCCCGAAGGGACTGCTCCCTCCACGACACACTCCTCAATCACCTCCAACATCCCCTTTCCTTCCCATGACACCTTTCCATGCAAGCACAGGAGATGCAACACCTGCCCGTTACACCTCTTCCCTTCCCACCGTCCAGGGCCCCAAACACTCCTTCCAGGTGAAGCAGCGATTTATTTGTACTCCTTTTAATTTAATATACTCTATTCACTGCTCACGATATGGTCTCCTCTATATTGAGGAGACCAAATGCAGATTGGGTAATCACTTTGCGGAACATCTCTATTCAGTCCGCAAGCACGACCCCGAGCCTCCAGTCGCCTGCCATTTTATTTCTCTGTCCCACTGCCAAGCTGACCTCTCTGTTCTCGGCCTCCTACACTATTCTAATGAAACTCAACATAATCTCAAGGACCACCACCATCTTTCGATTAGACACTTTACAGTCTTCTGGACTCAACATGGAGTTCAACAATTTCAGATCATAACCACTGCCCCAATTTCTTTCTTACAGCAGCTGTTGGTAATGATTCTACTATTTCCAATTACACCTACTCTAGACCCAACTTTTGTTCCTTTACTTGTCCCATTAGCATCTCCTTTTGACTTTCACCATCACCCTTTTGTCATTTAATCTATCTTGCTTTCCACTATCACAAACCTTCCCTTTTGACCTATCGTCTCCTCCTCTTCCCCTGCCACGAAACTTGCTGAAAACCGGTTACATCTCTAATTTTTTCCAGTTCTGATGAAACGTCATCGACCTGAAACGTAAACTCTGTTTCTCTCTGCACAGATGCTGCCTGACTTGGAGTATTTATAGCATTTTCTGTTTTATACACAAGTACAGTCCAACTAACTTAGCCAACCATCATCTATATGTACTCGTGCAAAAGGAACGCAGTCTCCATCACTTACACGCCAGAGTCCCAAAAGAGATTCCAGATTTTCCATGTCTTCCATCATAGACAAGCTTTGCACCATACCACAGTACAAGCACAATCGCACCCTGCAACATGAAAGTGATCAATGTTATTGTTCACAATATATATAACCTCCAGAAAGACAATGTACAATAGAAGCAAATATTTCATTACAGGTTGAATACTCAAGGCATCGCTCATGGACAAAAATAATTTTAAATATAAAAAAAAAATCTATGTTTTCTCCTAATACTGAGTATCCGCTAGTAGAGTATCATTATCCTTCTTTTGCTTTAAAATAGTTTAATTGCGCGAATTTACACCTATCTTTTCATTTAATAACCAGAACCAGTGTTTATATGTATAATACATATACATACACAAATTCATTCCTTAACAGCATAATTAGAGACAAAATCTATTTTAGAAAAATTAACATGTTTATTGTAAGGGAGCAGCAGAATCTGGGTCATGGAAGGCCATGAAGCAGGGCGCAAAGTGACCTGCAAGATTTGAGATGGTGCTGGGAGTGGCATAGAGGCAGAGAGCATAGCCCCTGAGCACTGGAGAGCATTTGGCAGGATACTGCTTTCCATTATGACTCGCACCCCTTGCTGGCAGAGAGGGGTTGATAGCTTGATCTAGAGCAGATTGAGCAAGGCCTATAAAACATGCCAGGTGCAGAAGGCAACAAGGTTAGGTGAGGTTGGAAAGTAGCAAAATATTTGGCTTGGTCACATTGTATCAAACTCACAGAATAATTGCTTTATAGGTGTTATGATGGAAGGATTGGCTAGAGAGCTGCTTGAGTAAACTGTAATATAATTGCTTTTTGGGCATCACCTGGGTGAGTGTACTCGAGATTAAGGATATTTATGAGAGATATTTTAGGTACATCAGTGTGTGTCTGTGTTAGAGAATGTTGATGTTGGGAGCGACTGAAATCTGGGGTGGTATTATTGCAACTTCTCTTAGAAATTGCGGAATATTGTGTTAATTAAAAATGTTATTTTTGGAAGCATTATCCCCCACTAAAACAACCCTCCATTTTTTCTGACTACCACCCCATATCGCAACACTGGTTTCCTCTTCAAAGATTTTAAATACGTGGTCACCACCCAAGGCAGTGCTTGCTTGTTATAAAATTCCCCTTTTGAATTCCTCAATACGGTTTTGCTTTGCACAGAGGACTAGTCAACATCATTAATGATGTTCTCTATGACTGGAACTGTGGTACATTATGCCACTTCCTTAACATTCTATTATGTTTGTACTGTATCTATGAATGACTCCACGAGGCAATGTGTTGTACTCAAACTGTAGTGACCTTGGTCCTTTATTCCTAACTCCAGAGTGAGGCACCCGCATGGTGGCTCCCCTTTTATGTAGCCCCTGCCATCAGGGCAGGACAAGAAACCCCGGTCTCCATCAGTTACACCCTCTAGTGGTGCCAGCATGTATATACACAGTGTAAACCTTATTGACAGTACATCAGGTAAACGAGTCTCCATCTTATGCAACTATACAGTGACTACAGAGAGTATATCTATAGTCTGCATATATAACATCACTCTCCCCAAAGTCCTTTGTGCCAATTACCTTTGCACTATGTGTTCTGGCTTAGTTCTCTCCAGACTTAAGTGCCAATAGCCCTTGCACCTTGGCTGTGCTTTGGCTTGGCGCTCTCCCTGTTAACCCCCAAGTCCTTTTGCTACAACATTGGGTAGTGGCCACTAGTTTGAATGGTTCGATGATGCGGTGGAGGTTCCAAAGGGTTCTGGGTGTGATCCATGGCTACATACATCCATTTCCCCCACCCCCACCCCCACCCCCCCAGCGAGAGCATGCAGCTGGCCCGTTACATAAACATACAGGATCAGACACAATGCAAGTACAAAGAAAGGAAGAATTTTTAAATTTTTTTTTAAACATTTTGTATCGTGACACCTTGGTTCAGTGACTTACATTCGTTACGTTTTACGGTCGTGCGCCAGGATTGGGTAGATTGCATAATTAGTTTAGTCATGGTCAGTACTGAGGTAGCAGTACAGATATGGGAGGAAACTAATTCCAGAGCAACCGGACGGTGCTGCACCTCCTGCTAGCAGGGTGGGCTTGGTTTGCTCACCTTGCCAGGACTCAGGGCCTTTGCCGTTGCCTAGTGGTGGGCAGAGTCACAGATGTGTGTGTCCTCCTTTGAGGGCTGCAGAATCTTCTGCCTGCTCTCTATAACGGTGTTGGGAACCTGGCTGTTCCAGGTCCCGTTTGGGGAACTCGTTCGTTCTGACCTTTCGCTCCCGGACATGACCGAGGTAGCCTGCGTGCATTGGTGCCGTTTTCGTTTCCAGGTCCGTGGCGAATAGTGCCATCGGGTGCCTGCAGTGTGGAAGAGATCTAGGACAGGGTATCAGGATCAGTGCCTTCACCCTCCTGAGGTCGCTGGCCTTTAACTTGTGGGAACACCTGGGAAAGGGCATCTTTATCCTCCCGAATTCGCTCACTTACTATTTTTGGGGACACACTGTTCCCGACATTTCGTTCTTTATATTCTTAATCGGTTCGTTACATTGATTGCCATGCATACAATGTCTCCAAGTTCAGTTGGTTGCAGGTCTCCTTTAAAAGAACCTTGCCATGCCATGCTGCTCCTCGCTGCAGCAGGAACGCCATCTTGCCTCTGTCCTCGAAGTTGACTATCTTGATCCTTCTCTCCTGCGATTCTGCCACAAAAGCTGGAAGAGTGCCTGTGAATTCGATCTTCCTCCCCAGGAGTCCTGCCACTGGAGCCAGGAAGGTACTTTTAGGCTGTTCCAGTCGGATCATTGCCACACAGTCATGATGGACGGTCTGTGCCTTAGGTGCTGCACTGGTCTGTTCTCTGGCCCAAGTGAAGATGAGGTTTTGCTCTGCCTCTGAGCACGGGGGACATCGACTGCTAGAGTGACGAAGTCTTCCCATTTCCACTGGATCTTCCCCATCCACCTTCTTCCGAGTAACGGACCATCACCTGCAACAATCCACTGAGGTAACTTGTGCACCACGCCATTATGGATTACACTTACATCCGCACTACCAAGGTCTGGGATCAGTTCCTTAATGTAGGTGCGCAACTTTTCCTATACTGGAACCAGCTCAGGTCTATTTTTGTTCCAAAGCCTCTCGAAGGCATCCTGGCTCATCACTGACTGGCTCGCTCCAGTGTCCACTTCCATGAAGACTGCAACGCTGTTTATCTCGACTTCCATCTTCACTGGAGGACAATCGATGGTGCAGGTATACACTCCATACACTTCTTCTTGGGGCTGAGCTGCCTCTCTGGCCAAATCATACTCTCCGCTGGATTCAAAGTCATCTACCGACTCCTCTGCTAGACGGTGAGTCGTATTTCTTTTACACATACGCTGGAGGTGGCCCTTCGTGTTACAGGCTTTGCATACGTACTCAGCAAACTGACACTGGTGAGCCCTATGGTTTCCTCCGCAACGCCAGCATGGTGCTACTCAATTAGCACCCCTCGGCGGACTCGGAGTTCTGGAACCCTGAGGGCTGTGCTCTCTGCCCTGGGCAGAGCCACATTCTAGTCTTGCCTGTGAAAGGCACCATTCTGTGTACAGTTCTTGCCGGGTTTGAGTCCACAGGCTGAATGATTTGCTTGGTGCTGCAGGTTGAGGTCATGAACGCCTGACTGATGTTGATTGCTTTCTACAGGTTGACTGTGGTGTCGGCAGATAATAGCTTGTGAAGGAAGCTCTCGTGGCCAATTTCTATAACGAAGATGTCTCGCAATGCTTGCCAAAATCACACGCTGCTGCAAATCTCCTGAGGTCGGCTGAGATGTTTTGCAATCTCCTGACCCTCAGGTCTGCGGTGAGTGTAGAATCTGTGCCTGGTTTAAGTTGGTCGCGTATTAGTTCAGTCAGGTCATCGTATGTTTTATCCTTGGCCTTCGGGGTGCCAGCAAGTCCCTGACAAGGCGGAAGACCTTGGGCCCACAACTGGTCAGCAGTATAGCCTTGCGCTTCTCCGCCAATGTGTCCGTCTCCCCTGCCAGGTCGTTTGCCATGAAATATAGCTCGAGCCTTTCCGGGAAGGCATCCCAATCATCACCCTCTGCGAAGTGTGCCAAACGTAGCCATAATATCACGTGAAAGTCCTTATTCTGGTCGCCAGTTATTATGCTTGTACTGTACCCATGAATGATTCTACGAGGCAATATTGTACTCAAACTGTAGTGACCTTGGTCCTTTATTCCTAACTCCAGAGTGAGATAGCCACATAGTGGCTCCCCTTTTATATAGCCCCTACCACCAGGGCAGGACAGGAAACCCCGGTCTTCACCAGTTGCACCCTCTAGTGGTGCCAGCATGTATATACACAGTGTAAATATTATTGACAGTACATCAGGTAAACAAGTCTCCATCTTATGCAACTATACAGTGACTACACAGAGCGTATATCTATAGTCTGCATATATAACATCTCCATGGTCAATCTCTTAATTACATAGAATCTAGAGCACAGAAACATTTCATTTGGCCCAACTGGTCTATGCCAGTGCTTATGCTCCATGCAAATCTCCCACTCTAATTATCTCTTCCCACCCCGCTCCATATCCCTCTATACCCTTCTCCCACATGCCTGTATCAAGCTTTCCTTTAATTGTTTGATCTGTTTTTGGCCATCTTATATTTATGCCCTCTTGTTCTGGAGTTGCCTACAAGTGGAAACAATTTCTCTACGCCCACCCAATTGCAACCCTTCATAATTTCAAAGACTGCTATCAGGTTTCCTTAGTCCCTTTTCCAGAGAAAAGAGCACCAGCCTGCTCAATTTTTCTTGATAGTGCAGAATTGTGGGGGTGCAACTTTCTCCATGGCATGAAGGTCAAAAATACACATAGTACTCCAAGTGTGATTTAATTAAGGCACTCTATAACTAAGATTACGGTGCTACTTTTGTCTTCTATTCCTCTACAAATTAATCCCAGTACTTTGTTTGCACTCTTTATGGCCTGAACAACTTGAATTGCTACTTTTAGTTATCTGTATTCTCTAATCTCATTGCTCTTTGCTCCACCAGCCTGTCCTCGCCGCACAGCACTGACCCCCATTCATCAAGATCCATGGCGCGGCCCTGGACAATGTGGACAACGTCCCTTATCTCGGGAGCCTCCTAGCAACAAGAGCAGGCATCGACGAGGAGATCCAACACCGCTTCCAGTGCGCCAGTGCAGCCTTCGGCTGCCTGAGGAAAAGAGTGTTTGAAGACCAGGCCCTCAAAACTGTCACCAAGCTCATGGTCTACAGGGCTGTAGGAATACCCGCCTCCCTGTATGGCTCAGAAACATGGACCATGTACAGAAGGCACCTCAAGTCGCTGGAGAAATACCACCAACGATGTCTTACAAGATCCTACAAATCCCCTGGGAGGACAGACGCACCAACGTTAGCGCCCTCGACCAGGCCCCAGCATTGAAGCACTGACCACACTCGATCAGCTCCGCTGGGCAGGCCACATAGTTCGCATGCCAGACACGAGACTCCCAAAGCAAGCACTCTACTCGGAACTCCTTCACGGCAAACGAGCCAAAGGTGGGCAGCGGAAACTTTACAAGGACACCCTCAAAGCCTCCCTGATAAAGTGCAGCATCTCCACTGACACCTGGGAGTCCCTAGCCAAAGACCGCCCTAAGTGGAGGAAGTGCATCCGGGAGGGCGTTGAGCAGAGTCTCGTCGCCGAGAGCATGCAGAAATCAAGCGCAGGCAGCGGAAAGAGCGTGCAGCAAACCAGTCCCACCCACCCCTTCCCTCAACGACTATCTGTCCCACCTGTGACAGAGACTGTGGTTCTCGTATTGGACTGTACAAGCACCTAAGAACTCATTTTTAGAGTGGAAGCAAGTCTTCCTCGATTCCGAGGGACTGCCTATGATGATGATGATGATGATGATGATCCTCCTCCTATACCCTATTTAGTTTCTTACATTCCAAGGAATAAGTGCCCTCCTTATTCCCCCTACCAAGTTGAACCACCTCACACTCGTTAAATTGAATTTAATTTGCCATTTATCCTCCCATTCTGCAAATCTGTTTATGTCTTCATGTATTTTGGTAGTCAACATTGTTATACATTATTAGCTATAACCCCCCAATTTGGTGTCATCTGCAAATTTTGACACCATACCTCCAATTCCCCAGTCCAAATATTTTATGTACATGGTGAAAAGTAGTGGATCCCTGCAAGGCAACACTTCCCACTTTCTGACAGCCCCTAGAAACCTCCCTTAACTCCTAATCTGTTTTTTTAGCCAGCTTTCAATCCCTTCTGTTACCTGGCCCTTAACTTCACACGCCCTGACCATAAACCTTTAATGTGGCACCTTATCAAAAGCCTTCTGAATATCCATGCATATCTCATTCACTGCACTGCCCTTGTCTACTCTTATTTCTTCAAAGAATTCAATTAAGATTGGTTAAACATAACCAGCCTTTTAGAAATCCATATTGACTGAAAAAAAAATTCTCCCCATATCTAGCGCTTTTGTTATCTCAGATTTTAGCAAAGGTTCCAGTATAATTCCTACCACCGAGGTTAAGCTAACTGGTTTATAGTTACATGTATTAGTTCTATTCCTCTTTCTGAAGCTAGGAATGACCTTTGAAGTCCGCCAGTCCTCCGGCACTATTCCTTTTTCGATTGATTTTTTTTTATAAATGAGCTCTAGTGTCTCTGCTATCTCTTCCTTAGTTTCTTTGACTATCTGTGGGAGAAATCTATCTGGACTTGGAGTTTTGTCCTCAAGTTTGGCTAGTTTGACTAGCATCTCCTTTTTTCTATCTTAACTGTTGTCATATCCCACTTGACATCTACTATTGTCATTTCTACTTTGTTAGCCTCTTCAGTGAAAACTGGGACAACAATCTATTTAGTATCCCTGCCATTTCAGTACAGTACCACAATTTTATCTCGCTCATTCCTTAGTGGCCTCATCCCTATTGCAATTCTCCTTGTGTTACTTTTTTATATTTAATCAAGAAATAAAAATGAATAGTGCAGAACAGCTCAAAATTCATGATGTAGATGACAGAGACAAAAAGATTATATTAATTTTATTATTAGTCGGAATGTTTAAGGTGAAACTGTATGTCTATAATGATGTAAAATTGTAATATTGCAGTCAGCCTCTAACCTGGCCAATTACTCCATTCTAACCCCTCACAGACCAACAGCTCAAAAAAGATTCATGCTAACCATGTGGCACTTCAGAGCTGATAGTCGAAAAAACAATTTCAACCAGTTGCCAACAGTTCCCAATTCCACATCTGTTTATCCTCTATTCCAGATATTTTGCCAGGACTCTGTCCCTCCTAGACCTGCTCAAGGTCGGCCCAATATTCCAGCTGCACTCCTTCCTTCCCAGTTGTTTTAGGAGTGGCACTGTACCACACTATGCCCACTCACCTTCCCCTTTCAAAGCCCATTCTCCAAGTTGTGTGCACAGCAGGGTGCTGCTACAGACCAGGACCATTAGGTTTAAGCAAGCAAAGAGTTTCACTTAACTTATGACTTGGCTGCTATAACCGCTTCTAAACATTAGAGCAGAGACAGAGCAAGCTAATGACTCAGGAGATCAACATCTATAAGCCAAGATCCTGACCATGCCTCCTTGTCCTCTGAAAATTGTTGCTGCTGGTCATGCTGTGCCCTAACTCAGACAACATTCTGGGTCACAAGTATGAAAGCTCATCAGTAAAGGGACATATCTAAGATACTTATAGTGAGTTACATACAAAAGAGGAGAGAGAGTGAAGGAATTTAAGAACGAGTAATAGAAAGCATAGTGAAAAGGATAGAAAGAAAACAGTGAGGGAGATAAAATATAAGAAGTAGTTACAAAAAGAAATACAAGTTTTACTTTGTCTTCAAGAAATATTGAAGTCAACGAGTTCCATTAAAAAAAAATATGAGTAATACCTTTAAATTCTACCTTGCATTCACTTTAATCTGTGTAGGTTTTACATATTGACCGAGTTCAATACTTGAATCAAAAATGACGAGGATATTCTGAATGTATCCACTGTCAAAAATAGAACAAAATAGACTTGGACGTTGCTTAAAATCTAATGAAGCTTTCTTTTCTCCATAATTTTCTCTCTTTTTCTACACCTGCCTCCTGAAGATGTTAAGATTTGACAAATCCAGCAGAAACTCCAACTGATTTTTTTCCTCTCCTCCCTTAGCCAGAGGTCAATTGTTTTGCTCCACTGTCACCTTGGCCGATATCAGCTAATTCAGCAGAGACCAAGGGTCAAACTTGCAACCTTCCTGGTCTGCAATGACTCAGTAACACACAGTACATTTACACAACTAGTCATTTGGGAAGTGAAAAGAAGGCAGTTTTAAATTTACAGTCATGACAGACTGGATCCTCTGGACATTATCACGTCATTAAACACCCTGGCCCCTATTTTCGCTTCGATTGTGCGCTGTTTTTTTGGTGCGTGCCATTTTTTGGCATGAAATCCTCAGTTTCCAACTTTCGCCAATGTATGTACATCGGCACCGACCATGTGCGGCAGTTTAAAAATTTTTGGCACAGACATGAGTGAAAACAGGATCGGGCGCCGTTTGAGCAGTTAAGCGATTTTGGCCGTCCACGATTTTTTTCAGTGCAGTGCACACTGCCCAAAAGCCCCCCCAAAAAACCTTCCGTGAACTTAAGGAAATTGGTGTGGCGCACAAAAGGACATTGAGGCCATGCGAAAGGCGACAAAATAAAGTACAAATGCATGTATTTTTTTTTGACAGAGTACGCTGAAAATAACTCAAAGTAATTTCCAAGTTTTTGGAGTGAGACAATGTAGAAACACAAATGTAATTTTTTCCAGAGGGAACTGAAATAACTGTCTGACTGGGTTCTTTTTCACCCCAACACATTCGTTGCTGACCGGGCTCCAGGCACAGGTCGAAGGATTGCCTGCCGGGCTGGATCGCAAGCTTGGCCAGACACAAGCACCAGAGCCCGGGCTGCTTTTGAAGCTGAGCGTCGAGTTGTTGTGCTTGTGTCCGTCCGAGCTTGAGATCCTGCTCGGCCGGCACTCCATCGACCTGTGCCTCGAGCTCAGGCAGCATCCGAAATGGGATGTTTTGTGCACAGGCACAGCAGCAAGCTAGAAATCACCACTTGTCACAGGTGACCCAAGAAAACTACTGTACAAACAAAAACACATGCGCAGGTCAGGGTGTAGTCCGATCTAGGGCATCACTCAGCCTTGTGGAGCAAACCGGTGAGGAAAGGTGTCAGTGATTTAACTATTTATCTGCATAATAACAATAATAATGGGTGCAATTTTAGCATGCCTGATTTGATAAGGGCGTTGGCCATACAGATCAGCCATGATCTTATTGAATGGCGGAGCAGGCTCGAGGGGCTAGATGGCCTACTCCTGTTCCTAATTCTTATGTTCTTATACATGGCATGCAGAGGCGACGAATAATTCAACATCGATATCAGGGAGATAGATTGATGAGGAAGAGGCCTTACCCTCAGTGAGTCTATAGGGAGAGGTGCTCATACCTGCAACTGAGTGAGGCAGATTGCATTCGCAGGCTGCGATTCCCAGAAAGGAGGTCATCACGGAGATCTGCCAACTAATCAGGCCACCTCCCCATCAATCTGTCTCCCTGATATCGATGTTGAATTATTTGTCGCTTCTGCATGCCATGTATGGCCAACGCCCTCATCACATCAGGCATGCTAAAAATTGCACCCATTATTATTGTTATTATGCAGATAAAGAATTAAATCACTGACAGCTTTCCTCACCGATCAGACATACGGCCAAGAAGTGGAAGGAAAACTGCTCTACCTGTAGAAGTAAAGGTAACAGTGTCACTTGCCTTCTATGCTACGGGATCATTTCAAGCTTCAACTGGGGACGTATGCGCGAGCTCGCAGCACGCCACCCATTGCTGCATTCGCCAGATGACAGCTGCACTTATGCCAAAAGGGACTTGTTCATCACTTTCCCCATGACCACGCAGGCAATGAGACAGAGGGCTGTGGAGTTCTCCAGAATTGCTGGCTTCCCCAAGGTACAGGGTGCCATTGACTGTACCCACATGTCCGTAAGAGCATTCTTGGAAGATTCAGAGGTATACCGCAACATGAAAGGGTTCCACTCCCTAAATGTGCAGCTGGTGTGCGATGATCTGCAGTGGATCATGGCAGTGGATGCCAAATATCCCGGTAGCATCCATGATGCTTTCATCCTATGTGAGAGCGTTATATCTGCGATGTTTCAGGAGCTGCCAGAAGGGCAGAGCTGGTTGCTCAGGAACAAAGGTTACAGGCTCGTCAACTGACTATGACCCCCCCTAACGCAAACCCTGCGCTGAGGTAGAGCGTCAGTACAATATGTCCCACATAACGACAGAGCATCCTGGAGAGGACAATTGGCATTTTAAAGCAGCATTTCCGATGCCTAGACCACTCTGGAGGCTCCCTGCAATACTTCCCTCACCACGTCGCTCAGTTCATTGTCGTGTGCTGCATGCCGCACAACGTGATCATGAGGGGACAGATACTGGACATTGAAGATCCCCCTGAGAGGAGAAGGAGGGAAGAGGAAGAGGAAGAGGAGGAGGAGGAGGAGGACCAGCAGCAGGAACAGGAACCACCTCAAGCTGCAGGACGACGGCGGAGGAGGGTGGAGTGACAAAGGGGACATCTAGCCACTGCTAGAGACTTGCGTCAGTGGCTAATCCGTGAACGTTTTTCTGTCTGAAGGCTAAACGGCAGCATGTTTGATTATAGTGTCGCACCATGTTTGCACTTTTAACATTGTTGTGTTGGTTTATGTTGGCCTAATATATACTGTTGGTTAAATTCACAAAATAATGCGCTGATTCTGGTTAAATTAAAAGAATAGGTTTATTAAACATTTGTACTTTAGCTGCACGCCAGGAAGAGGCAGGTGGTGATCCAGAAGGACAAGCAGAAGTACCAGGAGAAGTTGCACCTGAGGACATCCAGAAGAGAGAGAGTCCAGAATAGTTTTCTGATTTTGAGCAGGAAGATCTGGATGGAGGCCAGCATGACGATCCCCCCACTGATCAGATGGTCATATTGGACCTGCAGCCGGTGGAGCCCATGGATCAAGATGCGGGTCACAGTGTGGTTCAGCAATGCACACCTGAGAGAGGGATGCCCAATAGAGATGTTTGTTTAGCAGCAGGGGAGGGGGCAGAGAGACCTAAGTACGCAGCTTACACAGTGCAGGGGCAGGGTCCTTTCAAAGACCACGATGATAGCACATTGCATAAACCGAAGTTTAGTTGACACACACACCACACAAAAGAAATGGCAGTGCATACTTACTTTAATTGTCCTAGGTCCTGCCACTTCTTTTTCAGCTGTCCGCCGATTCTCCAGGTACTCTACAGCAACATCATCCCAACATTGAGCCATTGCAGCAGGTTTTACTTTTTCTCACTTTTCCCCCCCCCCTCGAGTTGCCAGCAGATCCCACTTCCTCACAATGATATCTACCAGGGATACCACTTAGTGTGGGAGAAATAAAAAGGTCCTTCCTTCTCCTTGTCCTTCGAATTCCTCTTCCACTTCCCTCAGCCATGTTTTGCAGGAGGTTTTAATGCTCAAAATTGAAGATCCAGCCAGCATGATCCGATCACAAAAGGAAAAACGATCCGATCACAAAGGGATGATCCAGACCAGGAAGTTTCTTTTTGCACATGTCCAGAGAGCTTTAAGCGCAGACTTGAAGCTCTGCCTCCCCAGACAACTTGGGAGAACACGGCACCAAATTCAAATATTTGTTTGGCGAAAGTACTGATTTATTTTCTGCCGCGAACGTACACAAAAAAATTGTATGTTAACATGCGCGAGCGCCAAAAATCCAGCCAGTGGAAAATAGGGGCCCCAGTCTTCAAATAAAACAAGGGTAAGTTTAAAAAGTGAAACTTAGGAATTAAGGGCCCAAATTTCCCCACGAGTTGCACCTGTTTTTCTGGTGTAACTTTATTTTTAGTTGCAAATATGGCCATTTAATTTGCGCCAGTGTAAGTGAGTTAGTTAGGTTTTTTGTTAGGTCAGTTTTTTTTTTCCCCCAAAAGTGGGCGTTCCCAGCCACTTACACCATTTATGTCAATTTGGCCAGAAAAAAGTTGTACTAAACTAACTTAGGGCAGCGTATGTGTCCACTTTTGTCCGCACAGAAAGACCTTACTTACAGTTAAGGAATTGGCGTAAGTAACAACATTTAAAGCACCACCAAGCACCAAACAAAGTAATAAGCAATCAATAAATAATTAAAAAATAGAAGGAACCCTGCCCCTAAAGCACCAAGACCAAAGTAATAAGCAATCAATAAATAATAAAAAAATAGAAGGAAACCTGCACCTAAAGCACCAAAATCAGTCAATAATACTAGAACTTCTACCTTAGGGAACGCAGCAGGCCGCCGATGAGGGAGCCCATTCGGCCAGGGCTAGGGACAGCGTGTTTCGGGCCCCTCCCACACAGCCTGCAGTGTGTGTTTGCAGAAACGGCCTGCCAGGAGCTACTGCACATGCGCGCAAACTCTAGCCAGGACCTAGCTCCACCCCCCTCTCTCTGTTCTGTGCCACGCCAGCTCCACAGACAGCCCGAGAATCGGCCATGATCACAAGTATTTTTTTTGCCGCTGCTTCGGATCTAAAATGTCGACCGGGGGCTCGGAGGTGCGCCGAAAAAATGGAGGGCCAAATTTGGGCCCTAAAAGATGTCTTAACTGATTTATCCTCAAATGCAGTCCAATTTATGCAGCTTGATGAAAGCTTTTATTTTAACTTTTATCTAGTAGCAATATAACTCGGTTTATTTTGCAGCTTTTTATTGTGTGTTTAACTGAGCACATTATTTTAAAACCATGAAGCAAAGTAGTGCATAATCGTTAAGAATCACACTTTCTCTGCATCTTACCTGGGTAATTCAGAACCACTTACTCAAGCTATTTAATTCACTCATTCAACATCTGGCTTTAAAAAAGAACCTATCTTTTATACTGTGCTACTGATCAGAGACCAGTAGTCAGATGTACAGTCGACAGCACTGGATTTATACTGCTGATTGCAAATTCTGCTCCCATGAGAGAACTCGGCACATACTCCATTCCAGTAAATGTCACAATGTTCTGAGCGTAGGAAGGAGCACTGTTTTATTGAAACTTTGTTTTAAAAAGGCACTTTATGAAGCTAAGAAATCACCTCAACATTTCTCATACCTGGCATGACACTATACTGTAATTTGCAATGTCAAGCCCAGGTAATGATAGACAGCTTCTCTCTAGAGGGGTGGGGTGGGGTGGATCCTGCGTCACTATTCTCCAAATTTAGATTAGGACTTGCCGCCGAAGTTACACTACAACCTCTATGTCGTTGAGATGCAGATGTGACAGTGTAACTACTCTCTATGCTATAAATTTGACAGAATGCTTCTTAATGGTTGAAACTCTTTTAGGAGTAAACAAAAAACATTAAACCGTGCCCCCCGATCTGGGGGAAACACCAACATTTACAAGGCCCTTTTTTTATTTTTTGGGGTTTTTTTTGGGCACAGAATCAAATTTTTTTCCAAGTGCCCCCTATAAAAGGGGAGGGGGACACTAAAAGCACCGCCAATTAAAACAAATTAACTTAAAAACATAAAATCAAATTAAAATTTGGTTGAACACTGAACACTTGAGATGCAGCCGAGTCCAATCTGCTCAATAAATGAAAACAGTGTGCACAAGAACTGGAAGAGCCCCAGGCTTTTCAAACCTGAAAATCTTATCTATACTGCACACCAATAGCCACGACACAAGTCAGATTTTATACACATCTGAAAACCTTGCCGATTGTCTCAGTCTACATTACCCAAGTAGGTCCAAAACATCTAAAGAATTAAGATGCAACTAATTTGCACCATTGAGAATTAACATTAACTTTCTACAAATCTGCAAAGATTCTTCTGATTATATCCCAGTGGAAAACGTTTAGCCATTACTTAACTTCCTGTAGCTGTGCACAGTGCCAGGAAACCCAACTCTTGGTACAGAATCAGTTTTCATGCAAGATTTCCTATTCACATTTCCAAACTAGCTCATACAGAACACTACTTGTTTTCCAATGGATTTAACAATGGTCAGCTGGTGGTAGCATGGAGTCAAAAAGGTTAGAACATAAGAACATAAGAAATAGGAACAGGAGTAGGCCATACGGCCCCTCGAGCCTGCTCCGCCATTTAATAAGATCATGGCTGATCCGATCATGGCTGATCCGATCATGGATTCAGGTCCACTTCCTTGCCGGCGCTCCATAACCCCTTATTCCCTTATCGTGTAAGAAACTGTCTATTTCCGTCTTAAATTTATTCAATGTCCCAGCTTCCACAGCTCTCTGAGGCAGCGAATTTCACAGATCCACAACCGAGAGGAAATTTCTCACCTCACTTTTAAATGGGCGGCCCCTTATTCTAAGATTATGCCCTCTAATTCTAGTCTCCCTCATCAGTGGAAACATCCTCTCTGCATCCACCTTGTCAAGCCCCCTCATAATCTTATATGTTTCTATAAGACCACCTCTCATTTTTCTGAATTCCAATGAGTGGAGGCCCAATCCACTCAGCCTTTCCTCATAAGTCAACTCCCTCATCTCTGTAATCAACCTTGTGAACCTTCTCTGAACTGCCTCCAAAGCAAGTATATCCTTTCGTAAATATGGAAACTAAAACTGCATGCAGTATTCCACGTGTGGCCTCACCAATACCCTGTACAACTGTAGCAAGATTTCCCTACTTTTATACTCCATCCCCTTTGCAATAAAGGCCAAGATTCCATTGGCTCTCCTGATCACTTGCTGTGCCTTCATACTAACCTTTTGTGTTTCATGCACAAGTACCCGCAGGTCCCGCTGTACTGCAGCACTTTGCAATCTTTCTCCATTTAAATAATAACTTGCTCTTTGATTTTTTTCTGCCAACCTCACACATTCCAACATTATAGTCCATCTGTCAAATTTTTGCCCACTCACTTAGCCTGTCTATGTCCTTTTGCAGATTTTGTGTGTCCTCTTCACACGTTGCTTTTCCTCCCATCTTTGTATCTATGGCAAACTTGGCTACCTTCCTCCAAGTCGTTAATATAGATTTTAAATAGTTGGGGTCCCAGCACGGATCCTTGCGGCACCCCACTAGTTAATGATTGCCGACCAGAGAATGAACCATTTATCCCTACTCTGTTTTCTGTTCGTTAGCCAATCCTCTGTTAATATATTACCCCCAACCCAGTGAACCTTTATCTTGTGCAGTAACCTTTTATGTGGCACCTTGTCAAATGCCTTCTGGAAGTCCAAATACACTACATCTATTGTTTCCTCTTTATCCACTCTGTTCGTTACATCCTCAAAGAATTCCAGCAAATTTGTCAAACATGACTTCCTCTTCATAAATCCATGCTGACTCTGCCTGACTGAATTTTGCTTTTCCAAATATCCTGCTACTGCTTCTTTAATAATCGACTCCAACATCTTCCCAACCACAGACGTTAGGTTAACTGATCTATAGTTTCTTGCTTTTTGTCTGCCTCTCTTTTTTTTTTTAAATATGGGCATTACATTTGGAGTTTTCCAATCTGCTGGGACCTCCCCAGAAGCCAGGGAATTTTGGTAAATTGCAACCAATGCATCCACTATCCTTGCCGTTACTTCTCAAGACCCTAGGATGCAAGCCATCAGGTCTAGGGGATTTATCCGCCTTTAGTTCCATTATCATACTGAGTACCACTTCCTTAGTGATTGTGATTGTGTTAAGTTCCTCCCCCTCCATAGCTCCTTGACTATCCACTGTCGGAATATTGTTAGTGTCCTCCACCGTAAAGACTGATACAAAATATTTGTTCAGAGTTTCTGCCATCTCCATGTCCCCCATTACTAATTCCCCAGTCGCGTCCTCTAAGGGACCAACATTTACTCTAGCCACTCTTTTCCTTTTTATATACCTATAGAAACTCTTGCTATCTATTTTTATATTTTGTGCTAGTTTACTTTCATAGTCTATCTTCCCTTTCTTAATCCTTTTTTTTAGTCATTCTTTGTTGGCTTTTAAACGCTTCCCAATCTTCTGTCCTCTCACTAGTTTTGGCCACATTGTATGCCCTTGTTTTTAAATTGGGTTCAAGCTCCCCTCCAGGCTCAGACTGCAGTACTGAGGGAGTGCTACACTGTCAGAAGTGCTGTCACTTGGATGAGATGTGCAGGTGGTTTTAAAAGATCCCATGGTACTACTTGAAGAGTAGGGGGTTCTCCCGATATCTTAGTCGTTATTCATCTCTCTACTAACAGCAGCAAAACAGATGAACTTGTCTTTTATTTCATTTACTGTTTTTGGACCTCGCTGTGCAAATCTTGACTGTTATATTCACACACAAAGGAACAGTGACTACACTTCAATGTAATTCAGGACATGAAAGGCACTAAACTGCTTGTTGTTAAATCCAGTCTGTTTCTTGGAATTATAACGGCCTCACTGTGTCCTCAGTCAAGCTCAACTATCCTATAATTAGAAACTGAAGGATACCTAGCAGCCTACTGCTTTTCAGCATTCAAATAAAACGAATAAAATAAATACATAACCAAAAACTGAATAAGAGTTGTAATGACATATAAATGTCATTTTTCTTTCTAATCCTTCAGTAGCATTAACATTTGTATTATTTTAGTTACAAACTCAAGGATACCACAATCTACAACTCTTATTCAGTTTTTGGTAATATGTATTTATTTTATTCGTTTTATTTGAATGCTGAAAAGCAGTAGGCTGCAAGGTATCCTTCAGTTTCTAATTATAGGATAGTTGAGCTTGACTGAGGACACAGTGAGGCCGTTATAATTCCAAGAAACAGACTGGATTTAACAACAAGCAGTTTGGTAGAGAGGGGCTGAAGGAGGAGAATTTGATAGAAACAAAATCTGGAAAACAGACATATTTAAAACACAACTTAGTAATGGTCAAGTAGAGACACATTAAGTCAAGAGTCATTAGGATATGTAAAATTTGAAGAAATTCAAAGGATTAAGGAAGCTTTATAACTAGGATAGTATTTTGTGGGAGTTTCAATTAAATTATTCTTAGCTGAACCTCAATCTTGCTCACTGGTTTTATTCGAGTCTCTTACTTGTGTAATGCACTTTGGTTGTTAACGAGCATCTTCTACCCAAACACACAATCTTCATCAGATACTAGCAGACTACTACAGACAAGCACATGGCTTGGAAAGTTGTAGTATACCATAAGAATATTGACATTTCTGCTAAAGCATCTGATGGCAATTTAATGCTTTTTTCTAAGTGATAATGGAAAAACCTTTAAAACCAAGAACTTTGAGTACAGTTGATCTCTGCTGAATCTTTTATTTCAAACTATTACACGAGTCCACAGGTCAATTTATTACACTGATTTCAGAATTGCATTTTCCTTCTTCAGAAATTTGTTCAGATTTTTGAGACTGAGGAACAAAACAGTCCATATTTCACTTGACCTTAAGACACCTCTCCAATCCCATGAAAGCACAATAAGCTTCCTAACTCTCACTGTAGAGCAACTCTTCCAACAGAAGCCTTGTATGACCCTTTGAGATGAAAGACACAACTTATGAATGCCGGCCCAATTACTAGCACGAATAGTAACTTTCTTCCATGAGAGAGAGAACCAAAGCCCAATTGGATTGACCTATTGCAGAGGTGAATACAGTAGCAGTTGGAGCTTTTTTGGGAAGGGTCATGGAAGCTAGTAGCAAAGTAAAGCACGTATGCGTTGCCTTCAAAGCAAGATGCTTTGAAATATCTCGGTTGGTCCCAAAGTCTCGAAAATGGTTTGATTTGGAGACGGACAAAAGCGGCATTTATGGCCTCTCTATTCTCTTGAGACTATGACATTTTCTCTACCTTGTTGCTGGATAGGTTTCTTCCAATGATTTTCAAGTTGCCCACTAAATATCCTCCACCACTTCAGCGGGCGGAGGAGAGAGAGGCCCAGTAGCACTTGATATGGTCCAGCCAGATCTAGTATTGGATACCTAAACCAGTATGCACCAGATACGCTCAAGACTGCCGCCCTTGGACTTAAAAGCAAAGATTGGAACTATTCCGGGTTAACAACTGGAATGGGAAAGTAATGGTTTTGCTGAAGACAAAGGCATCAAAGGGACAGGTATGTGAGTGGTTGAGTAAATTGGTGTGTGCAGATGTATAGTGATGAATAGAGGGCCGAAGACTAGGCAATTGAGAGTTTGAAAGTGCAGTTTTAAATTACTTGGAAGAGAGTTTTTGTCCAGGTGCAGAAGAAAGTGGGGGTTAGAAGGGGGTAAGAGGAAGTGGGTGGTAAGGGATACAAGGTAATTGTCAGAGAGGGCATTATCAGTGATGAGATTATGGCAGTGGACAGGCCACTGGAGATGGCAAAGTTGAGGAGGTGGCCATGAATATGGGTAGGAGAGTTTAAATGGATGGAGAGCTTTAGGGAGTACAGGAGGGCAGTGAATTGAGAGGCGATTGGGGAAGGGGTTCTGGTCTCCCTTGGCCAGACTGGAACCAATGTCCTTGGGGGCGTGTTTGCTAGTGCTGTTGGGGAGGAGTTGAACTAATATGGCAGGGGGATGGGAACCTATGCAGGGAGACAGAGGGAAGTAGAATGGGGGCAGAAGCAAAAGATAGAAAGAAGAAAAAAGTAAATGTGGCAGGCAGAGAAACCTAAGGCAAAAAGCAAAAAGGGCCATATTACAGCAAAATTCTAAAGGGGCAAAGTGTGTTAGTAAGACAAGCCTGAAGGCTCTGCCTCAATGCGAGGAATATTCGGAATAAGGTGGACGAATTAACTGTGCAGACAGCAGTTAATGGGTATGATGTAATTGGCATCACGGGGACATGGCTCCAGGGTGACCAAGGCTGGGAACTCAACATCCAGGAGTATTCAACATTTAGGAAGGATAGACAGAAAGGAAAAGGAGGCAGGGTGGCATTGCTGGTTAAAGAGGAAATTAATGCAGTAGTAAGAAAGGACATTAGCTTGGATAATGTGGAATCGATATGGGTGGAGCTACGGAATACCAAGGGGCAGAAAACGCTAGTGGGAGTTGTGTACAGACCACCAAATAGTAGTAGTAAGGTTGGGGACAGCATCAAACAAGAAATTAGGGATGCACGCAATAAAGGTACAGCAGTTATCATGGCTGACTTTAATCTACATATTGATTGGCCTAACCAAACCGGTAGCAATGCAGTGGAGGAGGATTTCCTGGAGTGTATTAGGGATGGTTTTCTGGACCAATATGTCGAGGAACCAACTAGGGAGCTGGCCATCCTAGACTGGGTGATGTGTAATGAGAAAGGAATAATTAGCAATCTTGTTGTGTGAGGCCCCTTGGGGAAGAGTGACCATAACATGGTAGAATTCTTTATTAAGATGGAGAGTGACACAGTTAATTCAGAAACTAGGGTCCTGAACTTAAGGAAAGGCAACTTCGATGATTTGAGGCGTGAATTGGCTAGAATAGACTGGCAAATCATACTTAAAGGGTTGACGGTGGATAGGCAATGGCAAACATTTAAAGATCACATGGATGAACTTCAGCAATTGTACATCCCTGTCTGGAGCAAAAATAAAATGGGGAAGGTGGCTCAACCGTGGCTAACAAGGGAAATTAAGGATAGTGTTAAATCCAAGGAAGAGGCATATAAATTGGCCAGAAAAAGCAACAAACCTGAGGACTGGGAGAAATTTAGAATTCAGCAGAGGAGGACAAAGCGTTTAATTAAGAGGGGGAAAAGAGAGTACGAGAAGAAGCTTGTCGGGAACATAAAAACTGACTGCAACAGCTTCTATAGATATGTGAAGAGAAAAAGATTAGTGAAGACAAACGTAGGTCCCTTGCAGTCAGAGTCAGGTGAATTTATAATGGGGAACAAAGAAATGGCAGACCAATTGAACAAATACTTTGGTTCTGTCTTCACGAAGGAAGACACAAATAACCTTCTGGAAGTACTAGGGGACCGAGTGTCTAGTGAGAAGGGTGAACGGAAGGATATCCTTATTAGGCGGGAAATTGTGTTAGGGAAATTGATGGGATTGAAGGCCAATAAATCCCCGACGCCTGATGGTCTGCACCCCAGAGTACTTAAGGAAGTGGCCCTAGAAATAGTGGATGCATTGGTGATCATTTTCCAACAGTCTATCGACTCTGGATCAGTTTCTATGGACTGGAGGGTAGCTAATGTAACACCACTTTTTAAAAAGGGAGGGAGAGAAAGCGGCTAATTATAGACCGGTTAGCCTGACATCAGTAGTGGGGAAAATGTTGGAATCAATTATTAAGGATGAAATAGCAGTGCATTTGGAAAGCAGTGACAGGATCGGTCCAAGTCAGCAATGATTTATGAAGGGGAAATCATGCTTGACTAATCTTCTGGAATTTTTTGAGGATGTAACTAGTAGAGTGGACAAGGGAGAATCAATGGATGTCGTGCATTTGAACTTTCAAAAGGCTTTTGACAAGGTCCCACACAAGAGATTGGTGTGCAAAATCAAAGCACATGGTATTGGGGTAATATACTGACGTGGATAGAGAACTGGTTGGCAGACAGGAAGCAGAGAGTCGGGATAAACGGGTCCTTTTCAAAATGGCAGGTAGTGACTAGTGGAGTGCCGCAGGGCTCAGTGCTGGGACCCCAGCTCTTCACAATATACATCAATGATTTGGATGAAGGAATGGAGTGTAATATCTCCAAGTTTGCAGATGACACTAAACTGGGTGGCAGTGAGAGTTGTGAGGGGGACGCTAGGAGGCTGCAGGGTGAATTGGACAGGTGAGGTGAGTGGGCAAATGCATGGCAGATGCAGTATAATGTGGATAAATATGAGGTTATCAACTTTGTGGGCAAAAACACGAAGACAGATTATTATCTGAATGGCGGCAGATTAGGAAAAGGGGAGGCGCAACGAGACCTGGGTGTCATGGTTCATCAGTCATTGAAAGTTGGCATACAGGTACAGCAGGCGGTGAAGGCGGCAAATGGTATGTTGGCCTTCATAGCTAGGGGATTTGAGTATAGGAGCAGGGAGGTCTTACTGCAGTTGTACAGGGCCTTGGTGAAGCCTCACCTGGAATATTGTGTTCAGTTTTTGTCTCCTAATCGGAGGAAGGACATTCTTGCTATTGAGGGAGTGCAGCGAAGGTTCACAAGACTGATTCCCGGGATGGCAGGACTGACATACGAGGAGAGACTGGAACAACTGGGCCTTTATACATTGGAATTTAGAAGGATGAGAGGGGATCTCATAGAAACATATAAAATTCTGACGGGATGGGACAGCTTAGATGCGGGTAGAATGTTCCCGATGTTGGGGAAGTCCAAAACCAGGGACACAGTCTTCGGATAAGGGGTAGGCCATTTAGGACTGAGATGAGGAGAAACTTCTTCACCCAGAGTTGTTAACCTGTGGAATTCCCTGCTGCAGAGAGTTGTTGATGCCAGTCCATCGGATATATTCAAGAGGGAGTTAGATATGGCCCTTACGGCTAAGGGGATCAAGGGGTATGGAGAGAAAGCAGGAAAGGGGTACTGAGGGAATGATCAGCCATGATCTTATTGAATGGTGGTGCAGGCTCGAAGGGTTGAATGGCCTACTCCCGCACCTATTTTCTATGTTTCTATGAAGGTAGAAAAATTGGAATCACTGAAGACACAGTAACTTGTTGAGTTCCCTATTAAAAGATTAAAGTGAATCCTTACCAATCCCATGTGTAGATTATCTGCTCCAGAGGGCAATGACTCTAAAAACCAACTTTCTTTGCCCAAATATTTCATATGCATGCCTTCTAGTCCTACTATTGTTATCCATCTCAAATAACCTAGCAAACTGCTTTGAATCCAATCCCTTCATCATTTAACAAAAACTCAAAGCCAATGTTTCACTAAAATAACTGAAAGGACACCTCTGAGCAGCTGACTGCAACCACTAGAGCAGATGTACTGGACATATACCAGGGATTTGGATACTCCTGCTGTGCATGCACATTGGTGTTCACTGGAAACTGTTCTTAGGCAAGACTTAAATACAGCAAATAATCAGTGGAAACAAACCAAAAATTAAATACAGTTCCAAGATTTTGAGGAAACAGTACAATACAATATTAGTCGAGAAGTTTCCCTTCACCGATCTTAGTCTCACTGCATCTAGTTAACAGTCTACCCTTGATAATTCAGAGTCAATTTTGTGCAAAAAAAACAATTGAATTATCCAATTTGTATTAAGCAACATAAATAATACTGCAAGGGAGGGGAGAATTTGGTGCTAAATATTTTCAATTATCAGATCATTTGAATTAAGAGTTGTAGATTGTTTTCAAATAAGTTCAGCACATGGAAATAATTTATTCATAAGTGCTTGCATTCATGGTAAATTACTTCTCGAAACGAAGTTAACTGGCAGAATCAAAGTATTAGCAATAGAATTGCTAACATAACCATTCTAACCATAGCATTTGCTGCACACCTCATTTTTGAAAGAAAGGGTGGGTAAAGGCACTACCTGGTGAGCACTAAAAAGGTCTGAGCAAGGTCGACTAATCTCAGCCGGGGCAGCAGTTGGGCTACTATAATTGGCTTTAATGCTCTCAGGCAAGACACAGAGGCAGGGAGTGTGAGAGAGATCAGCCAGGGCTCCTGCTTCTATTCACTATCCAGTAAACCCTGCTTGAAACCCTGCTATGGAATCAGGCTCAGGTATGATGCTCTCCATGGCTGAATTACCTTCTGACAATTTCTTGGTTACGGCTCACGCTTGAAAAATGACTACTTAAATAAGGTAATGTTGGGTTTCTAATACCCATGGCACTACAATCCAGTCAGTTTTGGTGCCTTCAGGAAGAGAAAATGGTGGAAACAACAAATAGCATGACTTATGTCTAAGTCAGGTTATTAATTTTGTGCAAGGAACTATAAAGGTATTTCCTTTTTCTACTGCCCCTCGCTACTTCTGCAACAGACAGTACAGCAACATTTAAAAAAATTGATAGATTCACTACTGCATGAATGTGTACTTCTCTGTCCTGAATAAATGCAGGAGTCAAACTCTCATTTGATGCATGCTAAAAACATTTGAAAAAAAAATGTATTGAACCATATAATTACACAGTTCAGCTCCTTTAAGAATACATATTGATCCGGATTTTTAAAATTCTATTAAACGCCAAATTCACTGCTTCAAAAATGTGGACAGATTTCTATCTATCATCTGAAACCTCTGCACCGTCAAGAACACTTGATAAAGAAACCATATTAATCAACAGTTCACCACGTTTATTCATTGTCTGAAACAATATTCCTCAGGTAGCAAACAACAAAAGGATATTTATACAGTGGAACAGAAAAGGGCGAGGCTGTGGGTCATCTCGTTCTATTTTACAATTCTCACAATAAACACTCTGCACAGGTCTAACCAGCAAGCTCCTTTGAAAACCTGAAGCTGGCTTGTTCAGCTTTGGCAACAAAGGGAGAAATAGCAAGTTAATTGTGTTGCTAAGGAAATTAGGTCAGCCCACCTACCAAGGTGAGCAATAGCACAAGCACAGAATTACTGTCTCACACTGGAATGGATGAATGCCAACTTGGTCTCGATTGAACAAAGACACCCTCTGACAAGAAAATCTATTGATTCTGTCCTGCAGCTCTTTTGGCAAACATATAAACAAAAGGCAAATTTAAAAAGGAAAAAGCATTTTCAAAGCATTTAAGAATAGGAAAACTAAATAAATTTAACAAAATTGTAATTGACATTGTGCTTTTGAGTTCACACTGCTTTTCCCAATTTCAATTATAACTATGGCTGTCTACTTGCATCACACATATAACAAAGAGACCTAAATTATATTCCCATCATTAAACAGACTTCAGCATTTGATGTACAAGACAACTTGCCAAAATAAAAATTTCCTTTGCTTTTCAAATGTATTTTGCTTTTATTGGTTCCTTTAACTCGAATGCTACCAGGAAACTAAACTGATAATTCTCCTCTGTAATCAGGTGTATTAAGCTCATTAATATTGCACAATTTATACACATTTGCAAATATGCCTAGTATATATAGTATTAATAAAATAGAAGCAGCCTTTTTCATAATCCTATTTACACACCAGTACTCAAAATCACACAACTTGGCAAGATTTGCTACCCCTAAATATCTAAGTGCACAGCGGTGGTTTGTTGTATATGTAATTAGCGAATGCAGTAATTGTATTGGACAATGAGGTGCATATTCTGGGACAGAAGGGATAGAAAAACAAAATTGAATTTACAGTGGCAGACTGCCTTCTTCTGTGCATGGTGAACTCATGATTGAAGAGGTTGCCCGGGTCAGACAAAGAGGGCCAGCATGCATTCCTTCACTAATATTGCTGAAACATACTCAATCAATAGAGGGCAGATAAGATTTAGGAGTTCAGAAACACACATCTTGATAAAGCATGTAGTATTTAAAAAGCATGTAGTATTCTAGGTTTTATAAATAGGGGCATAGAGTACAAAAGTTACTGAGCTAGTAATCCAGAGGCCTGGACTAATAATCCAGAGAGCAGGAGTTCAAACCCCAACATAGTAGTTTGGAGAATTTGAATTCAGTTTTTAACAATCTGGAGATTAAAAATAGCTGGTATCAGTGACCATGAAGCGGTCAGATTAACGTAAAATTCAAGTGGTTCACTCATGTCCTTTAAGGAAGGAAACCTGCCATCCTTGTGCATTCTGGCCTCCCGAAAATACTAGGGAACCGAGGGTCTAGCGAGAAGGAGGAACTGAAGGAAATCATTAGTCAGAAAATTGTATTGGGGAAATTGATGGGATTGAAGGCCGATAAATCCCCAGGGCCTGATAGTCTGCATCCCAGAGAATTTAAGGAAGTTGCCCTAGAAATAGTGGATGCATTGGTGATCATTTTCCAACATTCTATAGACTCTGGATCAGTTCCTATGGATTGGAGGGTAGCTAATGTAACCACACTTTATAAAAAAGGGAGAGAGAAAACAAGGAATTATAGACCAGTTAGTCTGACATCGGTAATGGGGAAAATGTTGGAATCAATTATTAGAGATGAAATAGCACATTTGGAAAGCAGTGACAGGATCGGTCCAAGTCAGCATGGATTTATGAAAGGGAAATCATGCTGGACAAATCTTCTAGAATTTTTTGAGGATGTAACTAGTAGAGTGGACAAGGGAGAACCAGTGGATATGGTGTATTTGGACTTTCAAAAGGCTTTTGACAAGGTCCCACACAAGAGATTAGTTTGCAAAATTAAAGCACATGGTATTGAAGTGGATAGAGAACTGTTTGGCAGACAGGAAGCAAAGAGTAGGAATAAACGGGTCCTTTTCAGAATGGCAGGCAGTGACTAGTGGGGTGCTGCAAGGTTCAGTGCTGGGACCCCAGCTATTTACAATATACATTAATAATTTAGACAAAGGAATTGAATGTAATATCTCCAAGTTTGCAGATGACACTTAGCTGGGTGGCAGTGTGAACTGTGAGGAGGATGCTAAGAGGCTGCAGGGTGACTTGGACAGGTTAGGTGAGTGGGCAAATGCATGGCAGGTGCAGTATAATGTAGATAAATGTGAGGTTATCCACTTTGGTGGCAAAAACAGGAAGGCAGAATATTATCAGAATGGTGACAGATTAAGAAAAGGGGAGGTGCAACGAGACCTGGGTGTCATGGTACATCAGTCATTGAAAGTTGGCATGTAGGTACAGCAGGCGGTGAAGGCGGCAAATGGCATGTTGGCCTTCATAGCAAGAGGATTTGAGTATAGGAGCAGGGAGGTCTTACTGCAGTTGTACAGGGCCTTGGTGAGGCCACACCTTGAATATTGTGTACAGTTTTGGTCTCCCAATCTGAGGAAGGACATTCTTGCTATTGAGGGAGTGCAGCGAAGGTTCACCAGACTGATTCCCGGGATGGCAGGACTGACATATGAAGAAAGACTGGATCGACTAGGCTTATATTCACTGGAATTTAGATGAATGAGAAGGGATCTCATAGAAACATAAAATTCTGACAGGATTGGACAGGTTAGATGCAGGAAGAATGTTCCCGATGTTGGGGAAGTCCAGAACCAGGGGTCAACCATTTAGGACCGAGATGAGGAGAAACTTCTTCACTTAGGGATTGTGAACCTGTGGAATTCTCTACCACAGAAAGTTGTTAAGCCCAGTTCGTTAGATTTATTCAAAAGGGAGTTCGATGTGGCCCTTATGGCTAAAGGGATCAAGGGGTATGGAGAGAAAGCAGGAATGGAGTACTGAAGTTGCATGATCAGCCATGATCATATTGAACGGTGGTGCAGGATTGAAGGACCGAATGGCCTACTCCTGCACCTATTTTCTATATAAATGTGACTCCAGTCCCACACCAACATGGTTGACCCTTTGCCCTCTGAAGTAGCCTAGCAAGCTAGTTGTATTAAACTGCTACGACAACACCCACAGGTTGAGAATGATTTTTTAAAAAACAGATGTACTGCTAAAACTTATACATGTGATTGGTTAGCCCACAGTTGGAATGGCACATCCAGTTTTGGGTGCCTTACTTTAATAAGTACAGTCAGGCCATGCAACGCTTACAGGAAAGACTCACTAAAAAGTAAGGGAGAAGAGGCTTGAGTTAAGGAGAATCTGGAGAAGCAGGTAGTCTTTTTGTTAAAACAGAGAAGGTTAATAGGAGATCTGATAAAGGTGTTCCAAATTATGAAGGGGATGAATGGTTACTAACCATTTCCATTGGTTGGTGAGTTGATATCTAAAGGATATTAATTTAAAATCATTACTAAAAGAATGGGAGGGGATTAGGACACTATTTCCAGCCATACTAGAAACCACAGTGGAAGAAGAATCCAAAAAAGGATGAATAAGAAAAAGAAAATTAAAAATTAAAATGGGATTAAGTTGATATTTTTTCATAAAGCTAGGACAGGTGCATGTGGGTGAATGGCTTGAATTCTAGTATTCCAAGATTTACTTTGAGTTTGATGATGATACTACAAGGCTCTTTTGTAATACCAATAGAAATGCATTGTGGAGCATAAAGCACAAGACTGAGAAAAGGCTGCATCTATTTTGACAACCCTGCAAAATAATCCATTCGCGTTTATTTTCATCAACCCATCACAGAATATTAGTGGAATTATTTATATATATTTTGATTGATGAGTACACCCAAAAATGAGTATGTTTTTGGCTGCCAGTGTGCCAATTTTCTTTCCTCCTAAAGGCATAATTCAACACAATTTACAGATTAGCCTCTAGTCCCTCATCCAAGTAGCCATTATTTTTTTAAAATTCATTAACAGGATGTGGGCGTCGCTGGCAATGTCAGCATTTATTGCCCATCCCTATTTGCCCTTGAGCCACCCTCTTGAACCGCTGTTGTTGTGTGGTGAAGGTACTCCCATAGTGCTGTTAGGGAGTTTCAGGGTTTTGACCCAGCGACTGTGAAGGAACGGCAATATATTTCCAAGTCGAATTGGTATGTGACTTGGAAGGGAACTTGGAGGTGTTAAGTGTTCTCATGCGCCTGCTGCCCTCGTCCTTCTAGGCAGTAGAAGTCGTGGGTTTGGAAGGTGCTGTGGAGGAAGCCTTGGCGAGTTACTGCAGTGCATCTTGCAACTGGTACATACTGCAGCCATGGTGGAGGGAGTGAATGTTTAAGGTGGTGGATGGGGTGCCAATCAAGCGGGCTGCTTTGTCCTGGATGGTGTCATGCTTCTGCAGTGTTGTTGGAGCTGCACTCATCCAGACAAGTGGAGAGTATTCCATCACACTCCTGACTTGAACCTTGTATAAGGTGGAAAGGCTTTGGGGAGTAAGGTGGTGAGACACTCGCTGCAGAATACTCAGCCTCTGACCTGCTCTTGTAGCCACAATATTTATGTTGCTGGTCCAGTTAAGTTTCTGGTCAATGGTGACTCCCAGGATGTTGATGTTGGGGGATTCGGCAATGATAATGCCGTTGAATGTCAAGGGGCGGTGGTTAGATGCTCGCTTGTTGGAGATAGTCATTGCTTGGAACTTGTGTGGTGTGAATGTTAATTGCCACTTATCAGCCCAAGCCTGAATGTTATCCAGGTCTTGCTGCATGCGGGCACAGACTGCTTCATTATCTGAGGAGTTGCGAATGGAACTGAACACTGCGCAATCATCAGCGAACATCCCCAGTTCTGACCTTATGATGGAAGGAAAGTTCATAATGAAGCAGCTGAAGATGGTTGGGCCTAGGACACAGTCCTGGGGGACTCCTGCGGCATTTCCTGGGGCTGAGATGATTGGCCTCCAACAACCACAACCATCTTCCTTTGTGCTGAGTATGACTCCAGCCAGGAGATTTCCGACCCCCTCACCCCGATTCCCATCGACTACAATTTTACTTGGGTTCCCTGATTGCCACACTCAATCAAATGATGCCTTGATGTCAACGACAGTAACACTCTCCTCACCTCTGGAATTTAGCTTTTTTGTCCATGTTTGGACCAAGGCTGTAATGAGGTCTGGAGCCGAGTGGTCCTGGCTGATCCCAGAGTATTGGTGAGCAGGTTATTGGTAACTGATGCTTGATAGCACCATCGACAACACCTTGAATCACTTTGCTGATGATTGAGAGTAGACTGATGGGGTGGTAATTGGCTGGATTGGATTTGTCTTGCTTTTTGTTGACAGGACACATCTGGGCAGTTTTTCACATTGTCGAGTGGATGCCAGTGTTGTATCTGTACTGGAACAGCTTGGCTAGAGGCGCGACTAGTTCTGGAGCACAAGTCTTCAGCATGATAGCCTGGATATTGTTGGGGCCCACAGCCTTTGCTGTATCCAGTGCACTCAGCCATTTCTTGATATTGCGTGGAGTGAATCGAATTGGCTGAAGACTGGCTTCTGTAATGGTGGGGACCTCAGGAGGAGGCCGAAATAGATCATCCACTCGGCACTTCTGGCTGAAGATGGTTGCAAACGCTTCAGCCTTGCCCTTTGCACTCATTGAACCAGGGTTGGTCACCTGGCTGAATGTTAATCGTCGAGTGAGGGATATGCCAGGCCATGAGGTTACAGATTGTGTTGTAATACAATTCTGTTGATGTTTCACTCATGGATGCCCAGTTTTGAGCTGCTAGATAGGTTGCATGGTGGTAGTGCCACACAACACAATGGAGGCTGTCCTCAGTGGAAAGGTATGATTCTGAGTTATGACTATGCGAGCTGGACTAGTCTGTGGGACAGCTCTCCCAATTTTGGCCCTAAATGTTAGTGAGGAGGACTTTACAGGGTCGATTGGGCTGGCTGTGCCCTTGTCGTGTCTGAAGCCAGTGCTGAGGTCGATGCCAGGTGGTCAGTCCGGTTTTATTCTTGTTGTTGTTTCTTACAACTGGTTTGTTACAACTGAGTGGCTTGCTGGACCATTTCAGAGGCAGTTAAGAGTCAACCACATTGCTGTGGGTTTGGAGTCATGTATAGGCCAGCCCAGGTAAGGATGGCAGATTTCCCCTTCCCTAAAGAACATGAGTGAACCAGATAGGTTTTACGACAATCCGGTAGTTTCATGGTCATCATTACGAATACGAGCTTTATTTCCAGATTTATTTAGTTAATTGAATTTAAATTCCCCTGCTGCCATGATGGGATCTGAACTCACATGTCCGGATTATTAGTCCAGGCCTCTGGATTACTAGTCCAGTTACATTACCACTATGCTACCGTTCCCTCTTGAAACGGGGATGTTCATGGTCTCTGGATAAACTTTGAGCCATGTCACTTTTCTGGCCAGCATTAGTGGTGATTAAAGCCTGATCTGTATGAATAAGGCACGACAATAAACATGTTGTAGGAGTAGTAAAACTGCAAAAGCAGAGAGCAGCAAGAAATAAAGTGCATAAAACTGTTTTAGGACAAGTTTGGAAAACTGTTCTCGGGCTGTGCAAAGTAATGAAAAAGCTACAAAAATATGAACAGCACGTTAAACAAGCTACAGTTCCACATATATTAATAAGATGGAAGGCTCAGACAAAATGATTATAAAAAGGACAGGTACTTAAGAAACTTTTTCATCACAATCCAATCAAAACATGCCAGAATTCCCATTTATTTCAAGGACATACTTCAAGAGTTACAACAGTGGCAACTAACACAGAAAATAACATTTCAGTGAAGACAGTACATCTGTGCAAGAGCATCTAGTCACATACAATGGAGAAGTGTTGATTGAGATACTGACAGTTAGCTATAGTTCTTTAGTCTGAAAACAGATGCCACATATGGAATTAATTTGCACAAGTCAGCCTGCCACAAGTTCAGAAAAATGCAGCCGGGAGTAAAAGAAAATACATTGATAAGGACAAATAATATATATCATGATGTTTTAAAGAATGCAAGGGATAACCTACTGATGATTCATAAAGTAATTCATAAAGTTGGCATTTCTGATTCTCCTTACTTGTAGGATCATTTTCTTTCCCTATGGGTATTATGATCTATCCATGCCTCCCCAGTTAAAAAGAAAACAATTTAATTGTAAACTTGTTCAGTTTTAAAGAGCTTTGTAAGTATGGTACAGTACACACAAGGGGAAAACTCCTGCAGTTAGCTGAATATACATCAGATCTGGGCAAAGGAATCTCTCAAATTAAGCCAAAACTTTGAGACTGCACATTCCTTATGAACTATTAAAATACTTACCAAAATGAACTATGAAAATATTTACTGAAAGGATGGGTTTAATTCACCCTCCTAAATGTGAAAGTCAACAAACTCAAAATTCACAAAGTTTAGTGCACTCAAAAGTAAAAAAACATTGAATGACCTAGTAATACTCAATATATTTGCAGACAATAGCAATTGTGTAATTCCTGCTGTAATGCAATCTATAGACAGCTCAAGTGTTTTTAAGACCAAAAACCCCACAGGGCAGTTATCCTGTGGCTTCAGTCCAAAGTCTGACAAATTCTCATACCGCATTCTGAACCAGTCTATTTCATTCTGTTTGTAAGTCCATATTAATTGGAATCCTTACACAACAGACACACTATCATGGAAACCTGGATACAAACTATTCAACACCAATCAGGATTGGGGTTGAACTTGTAGCCTTTTTGACTGTGCTTTACAGATATATTTATCATTTAAAGGTCTGGGCTACTGGCAACATTAGTCTTGCTTTTGAAAAATGTGTCTCACATTAGGTTGTATTTGTTCCTGTTCTCCTCCATCAACCGAACGATACACATTCACACTATCACTTTGAGGTGACCTTGTAAATCAAATGCATTTCTGCAGTCTAAGCAGAATTGCAAAAACTTGCAGACATGTACAATCTTTTGGCAAGTAAATTTTGTTAAACTACAAATTTTCTCCCCACTTTCGAGAGGAGCAGGTCTTTACTTACCTGTGAGATAGTCAGCACCAGCCCATTGAATGATCCTTTAAAAAGAAAGAATATTCAAAGTAAGAAACTCATAGTATAAATAAAATAAATGGAGGGTGAAGTTAGTGGCAAATACAAACCATTGAAGAAATACAACCTGTATCTGATAATTTGAAGTCAGTTCTGCACTTTGTATAATACAAATTTTCTATCATTTGAATTAAGCAAAAACAAAAAGGACAATGTGGAATTTAATCCTAAAAATTAATCATCAGATAACTTGAATTAAACAAATCTGAGTTAATCATACAAAAAAGGTTCAATTATCAGTATAAAATAATATATTTAGAAGTTACAAGAATAATTAAATTGCCTGAAACCACGTGATCCTATATCCCAAAGAGGCTGAATTGGGTACTTGTTACCAAACCATTATCAGTATTTTAAAAATGCCTTTGGGTATCGTCCCAATGACTGCAATCAACGATCACAGTATAAACTACTGTAGCTAGCAGAATGACGTTATTCCAATTAACTTATTAGTGCGTACTTCCGAACTTTAAATCTTAACTTAATCTTTTAAAATCAAAGCCTGTAGAACTATTCATTGTGCATCTGTTTCAGCAGGCTTTAGGCACCAAATAATGTATTTAAGGATTAGAGTCGCCAGAAACGATTTTCTATGAAGGGTTTTAATGCACACTGCTGGACTTAGCTTTTAAGGATGCAATGTCAAAAGAATTGAAACATTTTTCTTGAACTTTGTTCTAAATAATCTAACTAACAATGATCTAAATAACGTCAAGACAGACTGCAGGTAATTGGTCCCCAGTGGACACATTTAAAATTCATGTACACACTCTGATTTTATGATCATTTAAATTAATGATTGGGAAGTCAGGCACAGAACACCTCTAATTTTCCAATGTTCTGCCAGTGGGTGAGGCTTCCCAGTGAAGGAATGAAGTCAGAAAGCTATCCCCGTGGTGTCAATTTGCATATATGAAGAAGAACATGTTTATCTGTTCTTTCTCCCACTATCAAAAAGAAAGATTGCTAATCTTTTTTTCATGAAGATAGTTTAGGATCTATCAGTCTAACCCACATCAAAATACACCAGCATCATATTTTACTTATGCACATTATAACAATATGCTCCATTGGGCTATGAGCAGCAGAATACAAGCTGGAAAAGCTACAAAACATCAGCAGTCAGCAAGTTTGTATATAGTCTTTGTGTAAACAAATCAGGGCCAGCACCAACATCGCAACATAGCTTGAAGTTGCATGGCTTATGGGGTCCAATTTCGGCCTCAGTTGCTCCTGATTTTTTGGAGCAACAGGTGTTGAACGGAGTATCTTAGAAATTCAAATTCTCGGCATTTAGTTTGCTCCAGTTCTAGTCATTTAGAACAGTTTCACTTTGGAACAGAATTTTTTTTTCAAAAGGGGGTGTGTCCGGCCACTTACGTCTGTTTTCAAAGTTTCGGCAGTGAAAACTTACTCCAAACAAACTTAGAATGGAGTAAGTAAAGATTTTTGTACGCTCGAAAAAAACCATGTCTACACTTTAGAAAATCAGGCGTAGGTTACAAATCAAGTGTAGGGAATGGGGGGGGGGGGTTTAAAAGGGAAGTTTACAAACATTAAACACTTCAGTTTTACAAATAAAGAGCAATCATCAATAATAAATGATAAAAACATCAATAAATCAACCAATAAATCAATCAAAAAAAAATTAATAAGAAATAATTTTTTTTTAAATCAATAAATAAAACATTTTCTACTTACTGACTGCAGCATCGGGAGCCCTCCAACAGCGTGCTGTGATGCCCCCCGCTCCCCCCCCCAGTGTCTCTATCTCTCTGTCTGTGTGTGTGTGTCTCTCACTGTCTGTCGGTGTCTGTGTTTCTGACAGCGAGGGGGGGGGGGAGAAAGAGGGGGGGAGAAAGAGGGGGGGAAAAGGAGGGGGGGGGGGAAAGGAGGGGGGGAAAGGAGGGGGGGGGGAAGGAGGGGGGGAAAGGAGGGGGGGAAAGGAGGGGGGGAAAGGAGGGGGGGAAAAGGAGGGGGGAAAAGGAGGGGGGAAAAGGAGGGGGGAAAAGGAGGGGGGAAAAGGAGGGGGGAAAAGGAGGGGGGAAAAGGAGGGGGGGAAAGGAGGGGGGAAAAGGAGGGGGGAAAAGGAGGGGGGAAAAGGAGGGGGGAAAAGGAGGGGGGAAAAGGAGGGGGGAAAAGGAGGGGGGGAAAAGGAGGGGGGGGGAAAGGAGGGGGGGAGAAAGGAGGGGGGGGAAAGGAGGGGGGGAAAGGAGGGGGGGAAAGGAGGGGGGGGGAAAGGAGGGGGGGGAAAGGAGGGGGGGGGAAAGGAGGGGGGGAAAGGAGGGGGGGGAAAGGAGGGGGGGAAAGGAGGGGGAGAAAGGAGGGGGGAGAAAGGAGGGGGGGAGAAAGGAGGGGGGGGAAAGGAGGGGGGGGAAAGGAGGGGGGGGAAAGGAGGGGGGGGGGAAAGGAGGGGGGGGAAAGGAGGGGGGAAAGGAGGGGGGGAAAGGAGGGGGGAAAGGAGGGGGGGAAAAGGAGGGGGGAAAAGGAGGGGGGGAAAGGAGGGGGGGAAAGGAGGGGGGGAAAGGAGGGGGGGAAAGGAGGGGGGGAAAGGAGGGGGGGAAAGGAGGGGGGAAAGGAGGGGGGAAAGGAGGGGGGGGAAAGGAGGGGGGGGAAAGGAGGGGGGGGAAAGGAGGGGGGGGGGGGAAAGGAGGGGGGGGGGAAAGGAGGGGGGGGGGAAAGGAGGGGGGGGGAAAGGAGGGGGGGGGGGAAGGAGGG
>NC_091984.1:210114534-210139137 GCF_044704955.1 Pristiophorus japonicus | reverse complement strand
CTGACAAGACAGACGAGAGGATAGATAGAGACACTGACAGGAGACACACTGGGGGGCATCCCAGCACGCTGTTGGAGGGCTCCCGGTGCTGCAGTCGGTAAGTAGAAAATGTTTTATTTATTGATTTTTAAAAATTATTTCTTATTAATTTTTTTGATTGATTTATTGGTTGATTTATTGATGTATTTATCATTTATTATTGATGATGGCTCTTTATTTGTAAAACTGAAGTGTTTAATGTTTGTGAACTTCCCTTTAAACTCCCCCCCCCCCCCCCCCCCCCATTCCCTACGCCTGATTTGTAACCTACGTTGATTTTCTAAGTGTAGACAAGGTTTTTCTGATCGTACAAAAATCTACACTTACTCCATTCTAAGTTAGTTTGAGTAAGTTTTCACTGCCGAAACTTTGAAACAGGCGTAAGTGGCCGGGACACGCCCCCCTTTTGAAAAAAAATCTGTTCCAAACTGAAACTGTTCTAACTGACTAGAACTGGAGCAAACTAAATGCCGAGAATTGCAATTTCTAAGATACTCCATTCTAAACCAGTTGCTCCAAAAAACAGGAGCAACTCAAGCCGAAACTTGGCCCCATAGAAGGGTGAGGCAATGGAGGAATTTGAAAGCAAGGATGAGAATTTTAAAATTGAATTAATTTGTTAACTTTGTAATGCAATCAATCACTAATATGACAGGACAGCAGCAGTATTTGATCAATTAGTCACTCCTGGTAACGAAAGAACGATACCTACACTGCAGTTCTGTGGAGAACTGAAAGCAGTACTCCAAGTGCCAGATTTTCGGCAGGTTTACGACCGAGTTTTCGCCGCGATTTGCCCTTTCGGAGCGAAAACCTGGTCACAAAGCCCTGGTGGGATCCTCAGGTACAGGTTGAGCGTCCGAAATACGGAGTTCCAAAATTCAGAATGTCTGAAATCCGGACGTCGCGCTTATCTATGGAGGGGTTGTCCGGAATCCGGAAATGTTCTGAAATACGGACATTTTTTTTTTAAACCAATTACCGCTGCGAGTTGGGCCTAGGGAGGAGGAAACACCAAACATTTCTTTCTTCCAAAAAACACAAAAAAAATTCACAAAACATTTCACAAAGCCCTTACCTACTAAATCGCTGAAAAAGAATTAATAAAAACTTTAACTACCTTTTTTGCAGGTTTTCAATGCAGGTTTCCCCCGGCTGCCAACACTGCCGAATCCAGACAGCAGCACCACTGCCACCGCCCCTGGACCCTCCGCCACACCAGACCTTCCCCCATCTCCCTTACCTTGGCCCAGGCGTTTCCAGATTCGGGATGTCGGAAAGACGATCCATTCGAGACATGGGAAAGACGTTCCGAAATCCGGAACGGCCTTGATCCTGAGGTTTCCGAATTTCAGACACTCTACCTGTACCTGTTTGCGGCAGTGCTTTCAAGTACCACTAGGGAGAGGTGCGCCGACATGCAATGACTCGGATTGTGTTTGCGTCAGAGTTTTCCCACTCTCCCGACCCGTACGTCGTGCCCAGAATAGCGACAGGTCAAACCTGTTGGTGCAGCCCTGCCAGCAGCGGTAAGTATGAAAACCTGCAAAAAAAGGCAAGTTAAAGTTTTTATTTTTAATTCTTTTTTGCAGCGATTCGATAGTTAAGGATCTTGCAAATGTTTTTGGAATATTTCCTTCCCCCCCCCGCCCCCAAGGCCTCTCTCGCAGCACTCCCAGCCCCGGATAAAAGTTGTCGAAACTCGCGTTTTGCGCCACGAATGCTTGTGCAAGCCTCCCTTACCGATACACCTCTGGCGCAGACGTAAAGGTTTGGGTTAAAAATGGTAGCGCAGCGAAAATGGTAAGTTTCACGTATCGCTACCATTTTTGCCGAAAAACCCCGAAAACTGAAAATCCGGCCCAAACTACTCGGCAGTGGTCAGCAAAATGCACTCATCCCCAGATTAGAGTCAGGTGTTGTCAGTTGGTGCTGCTCACCAAAACCCTGAAATCTAACTAAACATTGCAGTCTACAACTGCACAAATTTGGACAAAGACTTATTTGTTAATACACCAAAGATATTATAATATTCCCACAAATAAAGTTCTTAAGTGTGGCACTTTTTTGACAGCCATTGCAGTAATTACAACAGAACGATGGAAAATTAGTTTGAAAGACAAAGTGGTTACTGTTTCAATTTTTTTTTAAACTATTTAAAAAATATATATAAACTCGTAAGTAGAACAGGGCAGAGTGTGTCCATGTTGAAATGAGTAGGAATTAGAAGACAAGATAAGTGAAGAAGTAATGATTAGGGAACATCAGGCTCGGGTTTGAAATGCTTATCGGAATATTGAAAGACCTGTTCAGCTTTTAATGTTTCACTCTAATTCCCAAATAACAATTCAGAAAATGTAGAGAACCACACCAAATTTCTTAATGATTCCCAAAATAAAATATTATGCGGAAATATAACTGCAGTCATTTGATCATTTTATAATTTTTTTTTTTTAAAAACAAGCATACGGTCAAAATCTCTTATTTTTCTCCAGTCATAAAAGCCATGCCAAATAAAATTAATACACTGAAATATCTATTACTGCCCTTGATAGCAACATTTTTTCCCCACTGAACTGAGCTAATTAACAGTAGTGGGGTACAAAAAACTGAAGAAGTACAATATATAGTAAGAGATCTTAATACATAACTGAAGCTGGAATTAAAAAACTGTTTGCAACTTATTTAATTTAAAAAAAGCACTAAACAATACCTTCTGCCAGAGCCAACTTTTTTCCAATAAGATAGCTTTTATCTATTCCTTTGTCATACTGTTCTTCAGATTTCTTTTCACTACAGAAGGTCCTCACAGTACGAATGTTAGAGATGGTCTCTTCTGCCGTTGTGCCGACAGCTGCCAGTTCATCCTGGAATTTTTTTCGTAATCTCTTCACAAACTCTCCTGGATTATCAACATAAACCAACCTATGTTATCATCCTCTCGAATAATGAGTTTTTACTGAGCAGCTGATGTATCATTTTCAATCAATTGTTAAAACTCATCTTTTGAAAAATGGGCCCAAATTTGGCTCACCTGTTTTTTCGGCACACTCACATGAGATGCACCGATTTCCTAGGATAAAAACGGCACCAAAAAGTTATCCCCGGATTCTGGATGCTCTGTGGCCTCTCCCATGGCTTGGCACGGCAATTCAATTAGGGGACAGAGCTAGGGCCCTGCGCTTAAAAGAGTGCAGACAGCTCAACGCACACGCACTGGAGGTTTCGCGCATGCGTAGTAGCTCCTCTGCAGCGTGGGACCCGATGTTCCTCCCCTATCCCAGGCCAAGTGGCCTCACGACGTGTGCCGGGCTGCTGCACGTCAGATTGTACCGCACCTATCCCCGAGCCGAGTGGCCTCCCACACCGGCCGGCCCGCTGACTTCCCGGGGCAAGGTAGGACTTAAGTTTTATTTTTTATCGGTGATTGTGCTTTGTTTAGTGAGGAGAGTTTTGATTGGATGGGGGGGGGGGGGTTGATGGGGGTGATAACTGTGTAGCCAGTAATTTTAATGAACTTACTCAAGACTTTCCTTAACCCTGTTGATGAAAATACTTTCCTACATAAGAACATAAGAATTACGAGCAGGAGGTACTTCTATTTTTTATTCGGATATTTTGAAAAAATTGTGTAAATATGTTTTGTCTCTACTTTTATTTTTGTAGTTTAAGCTTCCATGACTGCTTCTGTTGTATAGTAAATTAACTTTACAAAGTTTGTCATATGATGTCCTGTATAGCTGTTTGATCCTATTCACATTCTTTAGTCAAGTCATTAAATACCTACCTGCGCTGATTTCTTAACTCACCGCAAGGGTTTTCTGTGCGGCCACATATGCTGGTCTAAGTTAGTTTGGAGCAACTATTAGCTGTGCAAAGTGGCTTAAATGGCCAAAACGGGCATAAGTGGCTGGTAACGCCCCCTTTTGAACAAAACAAAGCCATAAAACTCCTAACCAGCTCACTTACACTGGTGCAAATTGAATGTGCAAAATCGGGATTTTTAAGATATTCCAGAAAAATCAAGTTGCTCCAAAAAAAACGGAGCAACTCCTGGCCAAATTTGGGCCCAATGTAACTTGCATAGTTAATTTTTTTTTTTGAATCCACCATCAGTAATTACTGAGCAACAAAAATCATAGAAACATTATGTGCTTCTAGTCAACTTAATTATCAAATGCTGGGCTGGAAACTGAATCCCCCAAAAATAAATAGCAGAAACAAGTCCACATGAGCAATGTTGAAAACATTCCCATAGAATATCTTTGAACCGTTTTATAATACCCCATTATACAGTTTTCTGACTGGAAGGAAGAGTGTCAAGACAATCTCTGGGCAAAAAAAAAAACATCTGTCTCAATTTGGTATAGTTTGTAAGAGTACAGTCTGGCAGCTGAGACAACTTTTAGGCCACTGAATTCTTGCTCAGCTTCGACACAAGAAGTCTGTTAGACTGATCACAGATAACTGATGTTTTGGGAGTCCTCTTTAGAGATGGCTGAACTGTGTGTTGGCATCACAATGGGATTCTAAGCAAAACAAGTCACAGAAAATCTCGCAACACTACTATTTCCATCTCTTTGGAAGAGTGAATACCACGATCAATTTTCATTTAAATTTTTTTTTTAGAGTTATGATCAACAGCCTTTTATTCTTATCAATTTTGTTCATTTTTGAATACTTTTATTTAAAAAGTGACAGCTGAATTATCAGCAGATTCTCAGACTGGCAAAAGGTGTTCCATAGGGATCGGTGCTGTGGCCACTGTTCACAATATACATTCACAATTTGGACTCCGGTATTGAAAGTACAATTTCCAAATTTGCAGATGACACCAAATTGGGAGGTGTGGTTAATACAAAGGAAGATTGTGACAAAATACAAGAAGAAATTGAGAAACTTGCAGAATGGCATTTAATTAGCAAAGTGTGAGGTGGTGCATTTTGGTAGAAAGAATAAGGAAGCCACATACTGCTTGGATGATAAGAGTCTAAATGAGGTAAGAGGAGCAATGGGACCTGGGGGTACAAGTACACAAATCACTAATAGTAGTTATGCAGGATAATAATTAAACCCTAATGGAATCCTGAAATAATTAAACAATTTCGACAACTGCAATAAAAATAAATGTTCTCATTTTCTCAAAAGTCCTTTCAATACAGTAAACAATAAAAATTTAAATTTTGAAAAATAATTAAATATTTTAATTCAGGCTAAAATTTGCATAAACTAATTTTAATGAGTTTAATGGCCAAGAATGAGGCCATAAAAAAGCAACACAAGCACTGCGTATATTTCTAGAGGGATACAATTGAAAAGCATGGAAGTCATGTTAAATTTGAGTATAGCCTTGGTTTGACCACCACACTTGGAGTACTGTGTACACTTCTGGTCTCCATATTATAGAAAGGATATAGAGGCACGAGTGAGGGTGCAAAAGCAATTTATTAGAATGATGCCAGAACCAAGGAGTTATACGTATCAGGAAATATTCAACAGGCTGGGGCCCTTTTCTCTAACAAAGAGAAGATGGAGGGTTGAACCGATAGAGGTCTTTTAAGATTATGAAAGGATTTGATAGGGAAGATGCTTCTATTTTCGATGGCAACCAGAACTATGGGGCATAAATATAAGGGCCTGGAATTTGGGGTCCTGATGAGCATATGCTATCGCAAGTCTTCTGAAATGCCTGGCAAGTTCTGGATTTCCACACGTGCGAAAATCCAGAACTGGTGAGCTGTCAAGGTGGGCCATTTGCCCATGAAACTCTCACTCCTGGTAAAAGAAGATTATAGGGCCTGCATTCACCAGCGTATGGATTAATCAAAATCTTAAATAAAAAATAAAAAATGACACACACTTAAAATTAGTTTATGCAAACTTTGGCCTGAATTAAAATGATTACAATTATTTTTCAAAAATTTTATTTTTATTGTATTTACTGTATTGAAGTGTCTTTTGAGAAAATGAGAACGTTTATTTTATTGCGGTTGTCGAAGTTGTTTAATTATTTCGGGATTCCATTAGGGTTTATGGGGACTCCGTTCCTAAATGGAATCCTCCTTTCTCATTGCAGGACCTGACCCATGTAATCCCAGGACTTCCAAACCACCTGCGTCCCTGGGATCTGTAGGCCTTTATGAAGGCTTACGCCTGGAGGCCCAGGACCCAAACTCTCCATACTCTGGAGATACCGCAAATTCAAGGCCATTATAGTCACTCATAAATCCAATAGGGAATTCAGGATAAGCTTCTTTACCCAGAGAGTGGTTAGATTATGGAACTTACTACCACAAAATACTACAGCTGACTATTAGTTGCTTCTGCATGTGAATGTGACGCAATAACGGCACTTTTCTACTTCCAATAACCAACTTGCGTCGAGGCTGAAATACAACTCACCATATAAAACCCCTCCAATTGCTACAACCGGGACAGAGGCAAGGAGCACTCCAGTCAATGCTGGGCTTACAACAAACATAAGAATTATAGAACCAATTATCTGAAATGTGTATCGCAGCAACATGGACAGGTTTACCTGCAATAAAAACATAAGGCAAAAACATGACCGAACCATTTGAAATGAGTATCTGTACTGCCATTGTCTTGTAATTTTTATACACCATCATTTAATTCTTATTTCATCAGTTACACTTCTAACGCACTACAGATGATAAAACACCCACTGCTGTACAGAAGCCTCATCACTACTTTGCTTTGTACCATCACTATAAATAGTAAAGGTAAGAAGCAAAGTTGCAACTGCTGTGTATTTGCCTTCCAGTAATCTACTAAAGAATACATTCCAATAAGCACACATCAACTAAATGGAGCATCCAGAGCATTGTCACTGACATTCATCCTCACTATATTTATAGCAACACTTATTTTTTTAAATTATATATAAACTTTAACAAGTGGACAAGAGAGAGATATCATTTGAATCCCTTAATAGGACACCTTAATACCTCGAGTGGATTTTATATATATATTCTATTATGTTCTTATTTATGCATTTACCTCTGGTTCTGTTAAAGGAAAACACCAAATAATATGTATTCTATTTATACTGAAGGTGCAACCTCTTGTGATGTTGTTTGTTCTTATACTTACTGTTAAAGTATTCTGAATGATTTGAGTATCAGATGACAGGCGATTCGTTAATTCGCCAGTTCTGTTGCAAGAGGAAATTTAATTAAAAAAACATTAAAAATTGATCAAAATGACAAGCATCATCCATACAAACAGAATATGTTATAAATTTTAGTGCATATTAATCAAGTTGACAGTAGCGATAAGATCCCAAATACAAGCACCTGGGAGAAAATGGCTAAATAAATGAAATTGCAGCATCACTTGCCTTTCATTCCAGAAAAGGGCCCATTTCCTTGGTACAAATTTTCCTTATGCTTTATCATAGATGAATCTAAAACTTTATGCTACAATTTCAAATGTATCTGCTCTTGGCTCCAGAACTAAAGTGGCACATACTGGAAAGATGTTACTTGAAATGTATTTGATGTAAAATAATTGGGGGAAAAATATTAGATCACTGCAATATATAATCTCTCTTCACCTTTAGGTTTCCCCCCCATGCCATATGCAGTTCTTTGATCAAGTCAGGCAACCTGCACCTGGGCTTATGGCACTCCCAGCCATATGTTAGATGGTACACAAGTGTAGCACAGATTTCCTTACCCATGTAGCTTCTGTCTATCACTCCACCTCTCAAGAACTCAATGCCTTCACTAGATGAATCCCCAGGCAGCCTGGCTGAAATCAGCACCTGGGATATTTAAATCTACTATTAAATGAGCTTTTTAACTATTAAAACACATTCCTTTGATAGAACATTAGGAAGAAGAATTTATCAGATTTCTAGGGATTAATAGGATAGAGTGAACCTTAGATTATAAATATGCTTAATTGAAATTATTCTTTGAATTAAATTTCTTGCATGTTATTTTAGAGATTTTAAATTCAAATGGTAACTTGGTCCTCAAAACGTGAAGAAAAATATTATGAAAAAAACACAATGTCAATTTACAAAGGATATCAAGGCAACACTCACTGAAAATTGGTAAACATATTTTGGAACAGTTCACTCTAAAAGGATCTTTGCACTCAATTTTATTTTATGCATCTTAAAATATACTTTAAAAACACTGAGACAGCTAATATATTCTGATAATTGTACACATTTACACATTGCTGTATCTCTGCTATTTTCAGTAAATATAAAAAAAGGACCAAACTTAGTTACACAGTCTGAGCAGATCAAATTGTAGTTGAAGTTAGTATTCATAATTTTGGGGGCAAGTTAAAATTCAATTTAAATTAGAGACGGCCTATCTTGTTTTTGACACTTTTCCCTACAGAAGACTGAAGTTGAAATTTTGAAAGCCATTGTGGAATAACCTCCCAATTGATTTAATTAATTGTTTCAAGATAATACCATTGAAAATATCTTACCTAACCACTGGCTAACATTATACTTATTCATAAGTGAAAAAACTAAATTAACGATTATAAGGACAAACATCAAAGTAAATTCCTAGCAAGCTCAATAGGTTGATGACATGAATAGATTGGGCTGCTATTTGTATGGTTTGCATGCAAGGTAGAAGTATAAAAGAATGGAAACAGGGTATTGGAGGGGAACACAGAGATACAGAGACTCCTTTTTGCTGTAGCTAAGTAATGTCATTACCAATTGAGTTACTCAAAAAAATTACTGCTTTCAACATGGAATAGGAGCTGCTTGTTGGGATGAAAAATTACAGATTTGACAAAAAACAAAGATGGGCTTTTACTTTACATACTATAGGATTGCAATCAAGGCTTTAATGATATGCTTGAGGTTTGTTTTGGATTTTCCTGTTAATCTCAGCCACAGTCATTTAAATGGCACTGTCTTTAAAGACTATACATTCTAAATATTTAGTATAAGTTTAGAACAGTTGACGTTCACCTAGATTTAAACAAAAACTATGGGCTAGAAATTGGGCAAATAGCGTTAGCACCGTTTTTTTTGCCGCTAATCACGTTTAACTTTTTTTTAAGCGCCGAAGTAGTGTCAAAAAATAAGCGCACAAAAATTGGCCAAATGCTTTTTGACAATCACTATAGTAGTAAAATTGTGCCGTTTTCAAAAACTTGTGCGCTGAAACACAATTTTTCAGCGGTAAAAAAAACGCCTGTTCTACGCATGCACCAAAAAAAAATCCCCCCGGTTTTTTTCTTCCAATTCTTCTGGCCCCCTCCAGGTCACGTGCAGGTGTGCCCGCACATGCGCAGTACACCCAGGGCTGAATCAGCCATTTTTGAGAGGGGATTTAAAAATCAGCAAGAGTTCAGCAAAAATTGAAAATGCAGGGTGATTCAGCAAGGAAGAGGGCAGGAAATTCACTCAAGATGCAAATGAGGCCCACATCACTGCTGCAGAAAGGTACTTTCTACACGCAGACACTAACTGTTATGTCTTGAATAAAGGAGTCAGACTAGATACTGCAAGCTCAAGGTAAGGTGTGACCGTAGTCCTTTATTGCAGATCTCAAGAGTGCCTCTCCAGCCTGTGAGGCCTCTTTATATACTCCAGGGGATAAGCCCTCTGGTGGTTAGACATGGTATTTACAGGTTTACATACATAACACTCCCCCCACGCCCACACCCCCAAAGTCAATAGTATAACTATTTACAATGTGAGTCGATCTGGGATCTTCCTTTCCCTGGTTGATCACCTTGGTACAAATGCTGGTTTTGGTGAGTCGTTTGTTGGGCCCTCGCTGAGCTACTGCGCAGCTGGCCTTGCTGCGCTGCTGGGAATGGCGAGTCCTGCTAGGCTGCTGCGCGTGATGGGTTTTGTTTCGTGGTCAACCGCTGAGTCGGTTGCCACTTGTTTGTGTGTTGGAGGGTCAACAAAGGTGGAGTCTATTGTGGGTTGTTCTGGATAGTCAGTAAATCTGAGTTTGTTTTGGTCCAAGTGATTCCTGCAGGTGAGTCCATTTGAGAGTTTGACCACAAACATCCTACTCCCCTCTTTGGCGAAAACCGTGCCAGGAAGCCACTTGGGACCTTGTCCATAGTTCAACACAAATACAGGATCATTTATCTCAATTTCACGTGACACATTTGCGCGATCATATGTATTCTGTTGAAGCCGCCTGCTCTCTACCTGTTAGTGTAGATCAGGGTGGACCGACGAGAGCCCTTTTCATGAGCAGTTCAGCGGGAAGGACCCCAGTGAGCAAGTAGGGTTTTGTGCAGTAACTGAGCAGGACTCAGGATAAGCGAGTTTGCAGTGAGCCTTCAGTTACTCTTTTCAAGCTCTGCTGGATTGTTTGAACTGATCGTTCTGCCTATCCATTGGACACTGGTTTAAACGGGGCAGATGTGACATGTTTGATCCCACTGCAGGTCATGAACACCTTGAACTCGGCACTGGTAAAGCACGGCCCATTGTCACTTACAAGGACATCAGGCAGGCCGTGCGTGGCAAACATGGCCCATATGCTTTCAATGGTGGAGGCGGATGTGCTTGCCGACATTCTCTCACATTCAATCCATTTGGAGTACGCATCTACAATCACAAGGAACATTTTATCCAAAAATGGGCCTGCATAGTCGACATGGACCCTGGACCACGGTTTAGAGGGCCAAGACCATAAACTCAGTGGCACCTCCCTAGATGCATTGCTTAACTGCGAACACGTATTACATTTGTGCACGCAGGACTCTAAGTCTGCAATGATTCCGGGCCACCACATGTGGGATCTGGCTATCGCTTTCATTATTACAATGCCTGGGTGGGTACTGTGGAGATTACTCATCAAAGTGCCCCTGCCCTTTTTTGGCACCCGATTGCCCCATAGGAGGCAGTCTGCCTGTATAGACATTTCATCTTTGCGCCGCTGCTATGGCTTTATTTCTTCCTGCATCTCTAACGGGACACTAGACCAACTCCTGTGGAGCACACAGTTTTTTAAAAATTAAGGACAGTAAGGGGTCCTGGCTCGTCCAGGTTCTAATCTGTCGGGTGGTAACAGGTGATTGCTCACTCTCGAATGCTTCCATTACCATAACTAAATCTGCAGGCTGTGCCATCTCCACCCGTGGTGGACAATGGCAGCCTGCTGAGAGCATCGACATAGTTTTCTGTGCCTGGCCTGTGGCGGATGGCTTGGTTGTATACAGACAATGTGAGCGTCCATCTTTTGCTTTCAGAAAAGAGGGATATAAGCGGCTTATGATTGGTTTTCAATTCAAATTTAAGCCCAAACAGATATTGATGCATTTTCTTTACTCTGTAAACACACGCTAACGCTTCTTTTTCGATCATCCTGTAAGTCCTCTTGGCTTTAGACAGACTTCTGGATGTATAAGCAACCGGTTGCAATTTCCCAAATTCATTAGCTGTTGCCTGATCCCGTACGACGACACATCACATGCTAGTACCAAACGCTTACATGGATCATACAACACAAGCAATTTGTTTGAACATAACAGCTTCCTAGCTTTCTCAAAGGCATTTTCTTGGCTTTTACCCCATACCCATTCATCTCCTTTACACAGTCAAGAGTGCAGGGGTTCTAACAATGTGCTAAGACCCGGTAAGAAGTTAACAAAATAGTTCAGGAGTCCTAGAAACGACCGCAGCTCTGTCACGTTCTGTGGTCTCGGTGCGTTCTCAATTGCCTCCAGCTTCGACTCGGTGGGCCTGATGCTGACCGCCGCGATTCTTCTCCCAGGAACTCCACTTCAGGCGCCAGGAAAACGCACTTCGAGCGTTTTAGCCTGAGCCCCACATGATTAAGCCGACTATGAACCTCCTCCAGGTTTTGCAGGAGCTCGACGGTGTGCTGACCTGTAACCAAGATTTCATCCTGGAAGACCACCGTGCGCGGGACCGACTTCAGCAAGCTTTCCATGTTCCTCTGGAATATCGCCACGGCCGATAGAATCCCAAATGGGCATCTGTTGTAAAAGAAGAGACCTTTCTGCGTGTTCAATCAGGGAAGGCCTTTTGATGATTCCTCCAGCTCCTGAGTCATGTAGGCCGAGGCCAAATCCAGTTTCGTGAACGTTTTCCCTCCCCCTAGTGTCACAAATAGGTCGTCTGCCTTCGGTAGTGGGTACTGATCCTGCAATGAGAAACGATTGATAGTTACTTTGTAATCACCACAGATTCTTACGGTGCTGTCTCCCTTAAGGACTGGAAGAAAAAAAAAAAATCGGACTGGCCCACTCATTGAATTCGATCGGCGAAATGATGCCCACTCGTTGCAGCCTGTCCAGCTCAATCCCCACCCGCTCTCTCATCATGCAAGGTACCGCTCTCGCCTTGTGATGGATGGGTCACGCTCCCGGAATCAAATGGATCTGCACTTTTGCTCCTTGGAACTTCCCGATGACTGTTTTGAACAGTGAGGGGAACTTGTTTAGGACCTGGGCACGAGGTGTTGTCGACGGACGAAAGCGCTCGGACGTCGTCTCAGTTCCAGCGTATCTTTCCCAGCCAGCTTCTGCCGAACAGCATGGGGCCATCGCCCGGTACCACCCAGAGTGGTAACTCGTGCACCGCTCCTTCCTAGGAGACCTTTACGGTAGCACTGCCGATTACGGGAATCAGTTCCTTTGTATACGTTCTCAGTTTAGTACGAATGGGAGTCAGGACTGGCCTTGAGGCCTTGCTGGAGCACAACTTGTCGAAAGTGTTTTTGCTCATTATGGACAGGCTTGCGCCTGTGTCCAACTCCATGGACACCGGGAGTTCATTTAATTTAACTTTCAGCATTATTGGGGACACGTTGTGGTAAATTTCTGCATCCTATATACCTCTGCCTCCTCGGTCTGAGGCTCTGGTTCGTCATGATCCACTGTGGATCTGTCCTCCTCTGCAACATGGTGGTTTGCAGGATTAGCAGCACGCCTGCACATACGTTGGAGGTGTCCCATTGTTCCACAGCCCTTGCAAACGTATCCTTTGAAGTGGCATGAATGGAAACGATGATCACCCCCGCAGCGCCAATAAGGTGTTAATGGCCTTGCATTCATCACCCTTGATGGTGGACTCAGACATCTGCGTACGTGTCGCTGCAGGTGTGTATGATCTGCCCTGTACATTATGATTTGAAAACATCACCACTTTGTTGTAGCACTTGTGTGCTGAGAGATTTGCTTCGTATTGTCACTGGTGGCAATCAAAGCCTGGGCTATCGCCCAGTTTGCGAAGTATTACTTCATGCCCAATGCCAAGTACAAAGAAGTCCCTGAGCATGTGCTCCAAGTGTCCTTCAAATTCGCAATGTCCTGCAAGGCGCCTTAGCTCAGCGACGTAGCTCGCCACTTCCTGGCCTTCAGATCTCTTGTATGTGTAGAACCGATACCTCGCCATCAGAACGCTTTCCTTCGGGTTTAGATGCTCCCGGACCAGCATGCACAACTCATCGTACGACTTGTCTGTAGGTTTCGCTGGAGCAAGCAGATTTTTCACGAGGCCATATGTTGATGCCCCGTAAACAGTGAGGAGGATCGCCCTTCGTTTGGCAGAATTCGCTTCTGCTTCCAGCTCGTTGGCCACGAAGTATTGGTCGAGTCGCTCCACGAAGGTTTCCCAATCATCATCTCCCTCCGAAAATTTCTCCAGGATGCCCACGGTTCTCTGCATTTCTGCGGTGGGGTTCATCATTTGTATCTCGTTGCCAGTTGTTATGTATTGAATAAAGAGTCAGATTAGATACTGCAAGCTCAAAGTAAGGTGTGACCGTAGTCCTTTATTACAGATCTTAGAGTGCCTCGCCAGCCTGTGAGGCCTTCTTCTTTACAGGTGCTCCCAAGGGATTGTGGAGTCTTGGGACTCCCGGGGATAAGCCCTCCGGTGGTTAGACATGATATTTACAGGTTTATAAACATAACACTAATGACTTCAGCTGCAGGCAGCAGTTCGTCGTCATCGAAGGATACCGTTACATTCCACGGTTATCCAGCATCCGAGGTTCCGAGTCCCCAAGTCCCAGTGGGTTGCAGCAAAGCACACCCAGGGCAGAAGCCCGAATGCCATCTGTGTGGAGGCTGAGTCGGCAAAGCCGCTCTGCCAAAAGGCAAGCAGACAAGCAAATGGATTTGGTGGGACTGTCTGGGGAGAGCATCCAGCTCAGCCGACAGCGCCTCGATCTCGGGAAACATTGCAGTACTATCTGTGGACATAAGGGCGGGCATGTCACAGCTAGTAGCTGAAACGCAGGAGAACACTGAGGCTGTCAATACCCAGTGGCAATTGATGGTCTCAACTCCTGGCATGCCAGTCCCCAGTGTCATGCCACCTAGACTGACAAAACCAGTGAGTGGTGAGGTTGAGCAATAGGCTCGCCACTCAGAAGCTGGGCCTTCCACAGCTCCAGCTTCTCCAGGGCTTCGAATCTTTGAATGGCGTCTTCTATGTTTGTCCCCAACAACAGCAGCACCCTGTCCAGGGTAGGGGTGTGGGCAAGGCCAAGGGCAACAATGGACAGGGGCGTTCAAATTAGCTGGGGGGGGTGGTGTAAAAGGTAGCTGCAGATGTTTGGTGCAGGGGTTGTTTTGTTTTGCTCTTTTGTTGTTTTGCTGTTATTTAAGTAAAGTTTACATTTCAAGTTTTAACATTCAAAAATGTTATTGAAGTTACTAAATTAACCTTTAAAGTTTCATTAATGTACAACAGAACAAATATTTAATAAATTTTAATTTATTTTTTCACCTAAACCAAACTTGTGCAATGTCTCATTTGCAGAACAGGGGGAAATAGTCAACATGTTGGGATAGAGTGGGCAGTCAATGATGAAACGTGCTGTTCAGCCTTCATACAAAGCTTTCAATTATCAGCTGCTGACACAAGGCTTTTGCAGTGGGGAAAGCTCCACGAGGCCTCCTCCCCGGTCATCATGGGGGGTGGTGGTGGCATGGGTTCCTTGTCGTCGTCCTCCTCCTTACTTCCCCTTCTCCTCCCCACCCCCCAATCTCTCCTGAGGTGGTCCTGCAATCCCCAGTAGCAAATCTGTCCCCTCATGATGGCTAAGTTATGCAGAATGCAGCACACCACAATGAATTCAGTGACCTGCTGAGAGTAGTATTGCAGGGAGCCTCCAAAGTGGTCCGGGCATCGGAAGCGCTGCTTCAGCACTCATTGTATTTTTGACGACATTGCGTGTGGCTACATGGCTGTTATTGTAGTGATGTTCAGCTTCTGTCTGAGGGTTGCAGAGGGGGCTCATGAGCCAGGTGGCAAGCCCATAACCTTTGTCCCCCAGCATCCAGCCCTGGCCTTCTGGCCAACGCTCAAACCGCTGTGAGACAGTGCTGTCACGCAAGATGAAAGCATCATTGATGCTCCCTGGAAATTGTGCATTTACTGCCATGATGCGCTGAGTATGGCCGCACACCATCTGTACGTTCAGCGAGTGGAGTCCCTTTCGGTTTCGGTAAACCACTGGATCCTCAAAAGGTGCTCGCAGGGCGATGTGCGTACAGTCAATGGCAGCCTGTACCTTCAGCAATTCATGCAAAGCCTAAAGCCCTCTTATTCTGTGCCTCCCTGGTCATTGGTAAGTTTATGAAGTTCTTCCTGCGTGCATAGTGCAGTAGTCACCTGGCGAATGCAGCGATGTTCGTAATTGCGAGATGGAGTATATGTCCACTGCTGATGCCTGAAAAGGTGCCGGTGGCATAGTAGGCAAGTACCGCAGTCACCTTCACCTCAACGGGCAGTACAGTCCTCCTCATGCTTGTAGCCTGGATGTCTGCCTTTATGAGCTGGCCTTCTAATGCACTGTGCTTCAGACAGCTGCAGGTATGAGCACTGCTCCCTGAAAGATTGTTGGGGGTAAGGCTTCTTCCCCATAAGTCTGCGAGCTCTTTGATTATGCTGATAATACTGTTGAATAAGCCTTCTTCCACGTCTCTGCTCCATAGAAAAAGCAGCCAGCAATAATGGCAGAGATAGCATAGGCCCCATTCTTTTTAATATCCTTAAATGTCCTTAAAAATGAAGTATAAACTCACAAAACGCTCAAAGTGCAAAACGCAGCCTTCCCTCCAAATGCTTTCATTCACTGAATTGTAGCTCTGTTTTTCAAGATGGCGCCATTAGTGCCGGTTTCATCGTGAATCCAACATGGTAAAACCTGCATTTTGCGATATCGGAGTATTTGACGCCGAGTGACGAGACAAAAACGGTTTCGAAAAAAGGCAGTCATTATTTTTTTATTTATTTATTTTTTTTTTTTAACGCCGACAGTAAACTGCTGGCCAATATTGCAAAACAACAGAAAAAAATGTGAGTGTCAAAAAACACAATTTTTCCCGTGAAAAAATGGCAGTAAAACGGGCGCCATCCTGGCCAATTTATAGCCCATTATGTTTTAAATGAAATAGTATAAAATGCTCATGTACCAACATGCCTCCTATATTACAAACTGACAGCTATAGCTTCACACTCATGTTCCCCGATAAAGAGTGCATTAGGCACGAATGTGAGCTGCTTCCCCAAAAGGGAGTGAAGATGGGAAACCCACAGCACTGGTTACAGAGCAGCACTGACTGAGGCTGTGGGCACCTGCTCTCAACAAACATTACTTCAGTCATAACTATTATTATTAGCTGGACTTGAAATAGGCAGAATGAAAAAAAAGACTTACATTTATATAGAGCTTTTCCAATGAGTTGTATATATGGTTTCTTTGCTATTGAGGCTGGCATTCATTATTGTTAAACTTCTGTAGCGAAGTCCCACTCCTGTGCTAGCTGCCTTTGATGTGCTTTTACTGACATTTTCTTCATTTTTTTAATATGTGCTATATCAGATACCGTATGGGGGGGAAGATTCAAGATAGCCAAGCTTGACAAGGCTTAACAAAGATAAATGGTCGCTACATTACACATATACTGTGCTTAGTTGGTCATCAATGACAAAACAAAGTACTATTAAAAGATATGTGTTAAAGTACAGACATCTGGATTAGATCTTCACTGGCTCAAAGTTGCTGTCAAACATAGCACTTGTCTTCACAAGTGACATAAAACATGCTACCTTATCAAAATTAATTGGTTGATAATTAAAAGGATCCAACCCATAAGAGGTCTGTATCTTTCCTCCAATATCCTTCTGGTTTACAACTAAAACAGATAGATGCTTTTCATTTTTATCTTGTAGACTTATAATTAAAATACCCAGTTAAAATATAAAATTCTTGAAAAATTTAAGTATTTCAAAAAGTGCCCAGGACCATCACCATAAAGATACAAGGTTATTCTACAAACCATGTGTGTTTATTTCCTTAAATCAGGCAATTCTGCTTGGAAACATTTCCTAAACCATTCACCCTCAAATTTATAAATTTATTGCGGGTTACCAAGTAAATGTTCCTATTGTACACAGAAAACCATCCCGATCTCTACCCATCATTGATTTCTATGAACTAAATCATTATAGCTGTAAATTGTTCACTACCACAACTGTTTTATTCCTCTGGCCTGGGGACTCGGTCTATGTTTATAGTTAGGCGTCTTTCGTGGTTGTAGCAATATATTTTGTTCGGACTAGTTAGGTCTCCTAAGTGCAAGGAATATTATATAGGTTGTTTCAGTTGCAATAGTAGAGACATTTATGACGTCAGTTAAGTAATATTTCCCCCCCGGCACAAAACAGCTTAAAAGATTAAGAGATGAGCTAGAGTATTGAGGATACACTCTGAACTTTCCCTACGGTGATGTAAATTGTTTTGCAACACTAATTACAGCATATTATATAAAATCATAATCCAGAGAGTGTTTTTAAAAAAGATATACGTTTTAAAGTAGGAGTCCATTTCCTGACCAGAACAGAAAGTTAACATGCTCTCTATCACCAGGATGTCTACTCAGCAAATCAACACTTTGATTGCTAAAGACTTTCAGCTCTTGAAGTATGCATACAGTACTACTATACTTCATTACACTTTCAAAACAAAATTTCTCAATTTCTTGTTAAAAAATTCAAGAAATGCGCAAAATGCAAAGAACTGAAGTTCAATATTGTTCTAGAAAAAATTAAAGCAATTACTATCATATAACTCTCGCTTTAGAGAAAAAAATAGTATAACACTTAAAAACACGCATCACTTTGGCGAAAACAAAACTTTTATCTCTTGATCGCAGAATGTACATTAGATCATTTCTGAAGCAATAGCAATGTAGATTAGTTCACTCAGAAGATTTCAAATGTTTTCTGAGTGCCTCATCCCAGTACTGGTGTGACTAACTTGATTTTAGTTTCACATCTGGTTCATTTTATTAGCAAAAGTAAAACAAATTATAAAGAAGGCTTTTAATTTAATAGTAATTTAATTTAGTAATTTAATAGCAACAATGAACTCTAAAACTTGCATACTTTGGGGGGGGGAGGGGGGGGGAGTGGCGGGGAGATTCTACCATGCCAGCTTTGTTTTACCACTTGGCTTTGCCTCATTCCAAAACAATCTAGCTTGGTCAATGTGAAGTATGCGTGCCTCGTCATTCACTATAGCTTAAATACATCAAGGTTGTAATTTGCATCTGGCATCAAGTCTTTGTTCCTCATCAATCATTTTAATTACAAACAGTGTCATAACCTACAAGCTCCTCCATGTAATCAGTTAATAAACTATGGCTGGGAGTGTGTCAGAAACTGTAACTACTAGGATGATCGCCCATGGTGTTGATGGTCATGGGGTAGTCTCAGGTTTGTTTAGGTGATGTTTAGCTGTTAACCTGGCCTGTCCCTTTAAGACCACAACCTAGGTATTTACACCACTATTCCACAGAGTACCTGGGTTGTAGTCTTAAAGATCACTAGGTGCTTGTAAATTTCTGGCATCGCATAAATCTTCAAACTTAACCTCACTAATAGAAATTAACTTGTAATTGACCTCAGCATGATTATGGCCGCTTCTTTTTTTTAAATAAAAGAAAAATAATTTTGACTGTCTGAAGTGCAAGATCAACAGTGTGATGGATGCTTAAAACTGTAACATAAAATGGGAGGGATATTGGCCCTGAAATTGCAGTGTCTACGACAGCGGGCGCTCAGATTATGCCGTCGTATTCCTCTAAAAGGCCTTGGAAATTCGGGATTTCTGCATGTGCCAGCGTAAAATCCATAACTAGCGACCTGTCAAAGTATGCCTTGACAGATGATCCGAACCGAGTGAAAAATTAGTATCATTGGCGCAGAGTTGGGTTATTTGCCTAATAACTGCCCACGCAACTCTTACAGCTGGTAAAAGCAGGCCTGCTTTCATCAGCTTAAGGGTATATACAAGGCTTAAATAAAACATTTAAAAATCCAAAATGATGCACACACACGTTAAATGAGTTTATGCAAATATTGGCGTGGATGAAGATGTTTAAAATTATTTATCAAAAATTTACATTTTTATTGAGGTTCAAGCAGTGAAAGGACTTATGAATAAAACTGCAATTCAGTACATTTATATTTATTAGAATTCTGTACATTGAATAATTATTTGGGAATTCCATTGCATATCATTAGGGGATTGCCTTCATAAATGATTGCAATGGAATCCTCCTTTAGCATTGGAGTACCCGGCCTACATGATCCCAGGGATGCTTCTGAACCGCTTGCGTCCCTGGGCCTTTATGCTGATGTCTGTCTGGAGACCAGAGACCAGAACTCTACGCAGCCTGGGCGCCCGGAGGTAAATTCACCGTTAAGCATAAAGGCAATTTTCTCATTATAAACTGCTGAAAATGTCATTCAGTGATTGGATCATTACTTACACAGCCGTATGGGTACATGATTACATGGATATTTTACATGATTAAATTCTTCCTATTTTACAAAAAAACACGGCTGGGTGTCATAACAGCACAACCAAACATTTTTCTTTTTAAAGACGTGGGTTTAATAGTGAAGCAACTAACATACTTATTGGTTGAAAATGTAATCTGCCAAAGCTTGTGTTCCTTCAGTGAGATATTAGCATGATACTGAATAACTAGGAGATTGAACCCATAATGGTTTAGGATGTTTGTTTCAATAATCACTAAAGTATTTCACCATCAAAATGATCACACATCCTTACCACAAATTACAATTGTGCACAGAACACATTAAAACAACAGGGATACTGAAACTACTTCTTGCCAATAGCTCAGGCACCACAGTAGAGATTCAAATTCTAGGTGTGACTGACACTCAACCTCTCCGAGGGAGGTTACCTGCTTGGTATGTGTGGTTCTTGCTGCAGAATAAACAGTAACTGGGGAGAAGTCTGGAGCTCGGTGCATCGCATCCTCCATTGCTGAAAAAGCTCAGTGACGGGAGAAAAAAAAGTGTATCCAAGCTTCATCATAGCTAACAGATGCATTTGGGATTCTTTCCATAATATTTGCATTTGTATTCAACACAGAGCCCTTAAAAAATATGTTTAGGAACCAATTTTCAAGTAAAGGAACAAGTTCAAGAATTCTAAGGAGGAAAAATAATTCCCATTCAAATCTGTCATCACCATTTAATGATTACAGCTTAAATTCTAATGAGCTAGTCTAAAATCTTTTTCATAAGCCTCGACATTTATAGCCTTTGTTTTACCACAATTACAAGGCTCGTCATTCTCCAAGTCCATGGCACCCACCTGTTCTCATCGAAGAATGCGATTTCTTGCTTTAGAATGCTCCCAAAAAGCCTTTTACGCAGTCTGGCCACCAGCCTGTGTCCCGCGAGAACAAAAAAGTAGGCACGGATAAATGAACAAACAGCACCACCGACATAAATGCCAAAGAGGATAAGAATCATTCTGTCAAGATCCTCTGAAAGAAAAAACAGCAATCTTTCAAAATGAATTTTTAAAACAGAAAATTAGATCGATTCATAGAACTACTTATTGAACAGTTTTAAGAGGACTTTTAATCATTCTTTTGATGATGTTTTCTCCAGGCATATTTTTAGTTCTCATTTACTGCATAGAAAGTGGAGGGGGGGAGGAAACATTTGGCTGGTCGAGCAAGGGTAACCAACAATGGGCAGTCATTTCAGCACCCAAAATGATAAAGCTTTAATGTATAAAGCTAAAACACATGTATCCACAATGGATATGTCTCAAAGTTAGTCAAGAAAGATCCTCTGCAGCACATTTTTAATTCACATTACATGGTCCCTCATCAGTTGTCCTAAGCAATAGGATTCCTTCCCCTGTTTAGACTGAATTTTTATCAGGTCTAAAAGCAGATATCGGCCCAGATTTTGCTGGAGTTAGTTAGACTTTATCCCTCACCCTTCAGCTTGAAAATCTTTGTGCTGCAAATTGCTAGAAGTGCGAGCTGATAACAGCAAGGTCAATGAGAACTTTGGCATCTCATTCCTTCAGGTAGCAAATTGTCTTTGGAGATTTTTTTTAAATGGGGCTTAAGTTTCCTTTGTCTCTACTTTGCTCTCTCTTAATCCAATCTTTCTTTCCCTCTCTATTTCTCTTTCTATACCCGATTTGAGTCTCCTTCCCCGGGACCAACAGTCCCTCTCTCCTTAATCAGTGAGATTTAAGGATCGAAAAAGAAACAGGAATGATGGGGAAGGAGAGTAATCACAAAAACTCTGCTTCGTGTTACAATGTATTTTTTGAAAAACCTTTCCAATTTCACGATTTAAGACATTATTAACACTACAATTAACGAATCATCTTTGCTGACATTGACTTTAAATAAAAAGATTCACATTTATGTGCAATTTAAAAGAAGGTATGCAAGAAATCTACAGTTTACAAATATAAAATAGTTTAAAACAAAAACAAATATAGAAATCTTCAAATATTTGTTAAAATGATTTTATTTTCCCTTCAGGAATTTTTCTCATTCCAATCAAAAATGTTTTTTTTTTAATTTGTTCTTGGCATGTGGGTGACCCTAGCAAGGTTCATTGCCCATTCTTTTTTGCCCGGAGGTGGGTGGTGTTGTGCCTTCTCCTTGAAGTCCTTGTGCCGATAGTATCCCTACATTGTTGTTAGATAGGGAATTCCAGGATATTGGCCTAGTAACAATGAAGGAATGGAATGTATGTCTGTGATTTTGGCGTGGGGAACTTGGAAGTGATGGTATCTCCATGATCTGGCTGCTCATGTCATTCTTAGTGGTACCGTTCATTGAGTTAGGAGGTGCTATTGAAATTGTTTTGGTGAGCTGTTGAGATGTATCCTATAGACAGTACATACTGCAGCCATAGTGCTCCAACAGTACCGAATCCAGTGGCTCAAGTGAAATGCTCTGCTTAGATGGTGTTGACTTTCTTGAGCGTTATTATGATTGCACCCATCAAGGTGAGTGCGGAGTATTCCAAAACATTGCTAACCTGAGCTTTCTAGATGGGATGGGGCAGAGCAGACAGAAATAGACTGTTTCCAATGACTGAGGGGTCTAAAACAAGGAGACATGGGTAGAAGATTAAACATAAACACTTCGGGAAGAAAAGTAGGAGAAACTTACTTTTGTTTTTACACAGAGGGTTTTGAGGCTGTGGAAGACATGACCACAGTTTGTGATTGAAGCAGAGGCCATGTCAATATTAATAGGTTAGATGGGTAGTTGAAGGAAAGGGAAATAAAGGAATATAACAACAGTGCTGGCACATGGGATTAGTGCTACTGAGGATAATAATAAACAGACAACTGACTTTTCTCTTAATATTGGGTCACCTTCTCTCGTGTAACCTTTTCAAGATAAGCTGGTTCATAACTTTTGCTGCTAGCTACTAAACTCACAGATCACTTTTATGTCTAGGAGCTGGACAGAACGAAGCTCTTCTCTGTTAACTGCCTCCTCCCCTCCCCCAGGTCTGTGTGATGGGGGTTCAGTCCAATGAGCTGTGAATCAAAGTTACTACCCTGTGGGGAGAACCTGTCCCTAGCGTCAGCCTGGCTGCACAAATGGAATAGAACACCACCCTGGGCCATCAAGTGTCACAAGAAGTCATCGACTCGTAATAGTATGAAATGTTTCAGATTACACCTAACAACCCTACCTCGGTATAATTAATTAACACTTCAAACCAGTCTTGTTGGGACTACTACCACTGGCCAAAGTGACATCAACTGCAAGCTCAAGCATTTGAGCAAGGTGGATGCCTCCAACTAAAACTATTAATGAAAGTGCGCAAAGCACAAAAAGCTGTTTTTTAGCCAGGTTTAAAGACGTCACTGTGAAATAGGTAATTTAATATTTCTATGATGTTAGAAACCTTACTTTGAGTTGCAGTCCGCAGGCTGAAGGAAGAAAAAAAACTGCAGAAAAAAAAACTGTATATGAACAAATCACAATGGACAGATGTGTATATCAATCAAGCAGAGATGTGGATATAAAGCAGGCAGAAAAAATATGAATTGGGGCAGGGCAAATGTGGATATGAACGAATCATGTACGAGTATAACACAGGCTTTGAAAATCAAAAGGGGTCAGGCTTGGTTCAGTGTGAGCAGCTTTGCCTCTGACATCATGCTACATAAATGCAAGTTATTTCTTTTTTTTTTAAATCAGAAGCGTTTCACCTCAGCTGTAATGCAGGAAATGTGCATAGACAGTTTTTCTACTCTATACTGGCAAATCTCCCTTGGCATTGCTCATGGCGAGTGGGAGAATTCTGTATTTAATACTAAGTAAAACATAATACACCATCAGAGCCACTGATTTGCAGTGATTAAATGTCACATTGGGCCCAAGTTTCCGCCCTCTGTAAAAATGGCGCACCTCCATAAGGCGCGCCGACATTCTGTAATAAAAAGGGCGCCGAAAACTTACCTTGTGATTCTCCGAGCTCCTCAGGACATCTTCGGCCTCGGCATTGCACAGCACAAGGGGTCGGGGACGGAGCCAGGTCCCGGCACTGAAAACGGTGCCGGGACCTCTGCACACGTATGCTAGAGCGTGCGCGCATGTGCAGTAGCTCCTCGCAGCCCGAATCTGTGTGATGCTGTGTGGGAGGGGCACCGAATAAGCCGCCCCAAGCCCTGGCCGAATGGGCTTCCCGGGTATTGAAGATCGGGACTCCGGCTTCGCTCCCGTTCAGCTCCCCCCAGCAGCCTCCCTCCAGTTCAGCCTCCCGCTCCCGACCCCGCACAGCCCTTCCCCTCCTCTCCTCGCTGGGAGCGAGAGACGGGGGGGGTCAGAGAGCGAGCGAGCGAGAGACGGGTGGTGGGGGGGGAGCGAGCGAGCGAGCGTCGGGTTGGGGGGGGGTGAGCGAGCGAGCGAGCGTCGGGTGGGGGGGGGGTGAGCGAGCGAGCGAGCGTCGGGTGGGGGGGGGGTGAGCGAGCGAGCGAGCGTCGGGTGGGGGGGGGGTGAGCGAGCGAGCGAGCGTCGGGTGGGGGGGGGGTGAGCGAGCGAGCGAGCGTCGGGTGGGGGGGGGTGAGCGAGCGAGCGAGCGTCGGGTGGGGGGGGTGAGCGAGCGTCGAGTGGGGGGGGGTGAGCGAGCGAGCGAGCGTCGGGTGGGGGGGGGTGAGCGAGCGAGCGAGCGTCGGGTGGGGGGGGGTGAGCGAGCGAGCGAGCGTCGGGTGGGGGGGGGGTGAGAGAGCG